>NC_056619.1:23897026-24132026 GCF_018340385.1 Cyprinus carpio | reverse complement strand
ATTTCTGCTCGGCACATTGAGGGATTTACATAAGATGGCACTTGCCTCCTGGATGTTTATTTCCCCCCATATAATGGAGCATGTTGGCAGGATTGTTAGGGCTGCAGAATTGGCGTGCTGACATAAGGGGGTGGGGAGGATCGGTTTAGGTGCTCTGCTCTGTAGGCAATACCTGTGTGGTTCAGATAACGGTCAAGTGCTCCAGCATTTGCTGCAAGCCTGAATTGGTTCTGATCCATGGCTCTCTAGAGATAGACGACAGACAGCTGCTGCGCACCAGCTCCCAAATGAAGGGACTTGGACAGTGTTCCAAATTAGAAAACAACAGCAGGCGCTTTGCCATGACCTCGAACACATAACTCTACTAAACAAACTCAGTGGTTTCCAGTAATGAAAATGCACTGCAGTTTGGGCGAATAAAAAAAGTTCTTTCTTTCTTTCTTTCTTTCTTTCTTTCTTTCTTTCTTTCTTTCTTTCTTTCTTTCTTTCTGCTTAAAATGAGGCATTGTTTTTTATTATATTAAGACAAAAATCAAGTAATTTGTTTTTTTTTATTTTTTATAAATCTAATCAAACTTAAATTATACAGAAAACTGTTTGACAAAATCTAATTTTTGATTTAATATAAAATGTAATATGTGGCCCTGGACCACAAAACCAGTCATAAGGGTAATTTTTTTTAAATTGAGATTTATACATCATCTGGAAGCTTTCCATTGATGTATGGTTTGTTAGAATAGGACAATATTTGGCCGAGATACAACTATTTGAAAATCTGGAATCTGAGTGCAAAAAAAAAAAAATCTAAATATGCATTTAAAGTTGTCCAAATGAAATCCTTAGCAATGCATTTTATTAATCAAAAATTAAGTTTTAATATATTTACAGTAGGAAATTTACAAAATATCTACATGAAACATGATCTTTACTTAATATCCTAATGATTTTTGGCATAAAAGAAAAATCTATAATTTTGACCCATACAATGTATTTTTGGCTATTGCTTCAAATATACCCCAGCGACTTAAGACTGGTTTTGTACTCCAGGGTCACATATGTTGACAAAACCAATATACTCTATATATATTTATATTAATATTTTATATTTATTGCACATAAACACACACACATTTAAATTACATTTATAATTTTGGTGTGAGAATGAGATACAGTATTATTTATTACATCTTTTAATTCTAGACTCTTTTAGCTGACAGTGAATATGCAGCTCCTTATATTTTCAGCCTTTAGGTAATCAGTTTGCATTCACTTAATCATTGTAATTACCAGTTTGATTGAGAAAGAGAGGTGCATTAGCGTGAATCATTTGGTGAATTATGCGTTTAGAGCTTTGCGTCTGGTTCTGCCCTCTCATGTTCTAGGTCTCTTATAAATTTGAATTATTCAAGGCATAAAATGTGACTCAGTGAATCGGAACAGGAACAGACAAATTCTGCTAACAAGACAGCACTTTATAGTGTTCACAGTTCTTTATTACACCCACTCACTCACTAACAGAAGACAGACATTGGAATGATTGTGCCTTGAAGTCTGGCTGATCAGCAATCTTGTAAAACCCCAAGATGCTGAAGACAGGCAATTTTGGGCTGCAGGCTCAATAGCTTTCTCATTTTGTGTCTCTCAGTAGCATCTGATCTGTATTTGGATTTGGATTAAAGATAAAGTATGTACTGTACAGTATTATTGATTTTAAGTGGTTATACTTATTGGTTTTAAGTGATGTAAACAGTTTTTAGGTTTTTAGATATTTATGCATTTTGTGTATAATAATTATGTAAAAATTGCTATTATGAAATAATAAAAAAAGATAAAACTGCATTGCCATCACGGTACCAGAATCAAAGCACCAGAAGTTGTTGCATAAATCTAGAAAAATTGCCATGGCCCTAATTAAATCCACATCTCGTGAACGCTGGAAATTAAAATTCTGTCATATCTCAAAAGCGCTTCATTTACAGTGTTGACAACTCGCTCAAGTGTTCTGCCTTGAGGGTTCATTTCCGTCCTCAGTCTAAATCCTCGTGCCAGTCACGTCTGCCTCTGGGCTTTGAGTGTGTCTCAGTCTGGCCACTTCATCATACAAACACACAAGCAGGCTAATCTCTGAGCGCTCCAAATAATATCATCCTCATAAGCCAATGACAAGTCTTCTCACAGCGTGAAGAAACTGCTCTGACAGGGCCAAACAATAAACAGGGACAGACAAAAAGCATTAGGAAAGCAGTTTTGAAAGTTTGTAAAGAAAGATTTGAACTGAATTATGTATTGTATGCATTTTTTTCAAATCATAATATTCCTTGTGATTAAAAGTCTCTGTAAATTTATTTAACAAGATGTTAATTGATGGACTGGAGTACTGGAGTGGTGTGGATTATTGTGATCTCTCATTCTGACGGCACCCATTCACTGCAGAAGATCCATTGTTGAGCAAGCGACATAATGCTGTGTTTATTTTTTTCTGTTCTGTTGAGGTTAAGATATAATCTAATTCTTGGATGGCCTGAGGTTTGAGTACATTTTAATACAGTGAAATCATTTTAATACAGTGTTCGTAACGCAGTTTACTCCTGCAGTCTGACATGTTTTTTTTTTGCATCGGGAATTGATTGGATCAAACATTAAGAGCTTGATGTCAGCGGCATGGAAATTTGTTTCAGAGGTGGAGTAAGTTGTACATATTTTTATATCAGACAATATTGGAATATTTTGCACTGATAAATCATATATAATGTATTAAGAAAGAAAATCAGTCCAGTTTTGATTTCATGTTGACTTTCAACAGCTTTTTTCTGGTGAGTTGGTAATGTGTCAGTTGATGCCACATTGTTACTCCAAAATAGACCCAGATTTGCTAACTTTTGCACTTCATTATTCAAAAGGAGAATGAAGGCACAGACTGTACGTCTGAATCCAGACCCACGCCAGCAGCTGGGGGTTACACCCATTCATATGGCCTCTGGAGATAAACTCAATTCAGTGGGTGCTGAAGGACTGTGCAATGGGGTTAAATTAATCTCTTTGAGCGACTGCGGCCTAAAGGTAAGAATGTATATTTGAATGTTAGAAATAATATTTCAGTTTACAGTGAGCAGTGTTTCAGAATGATGAAACATTGCGGGTCTTAAAGTCTTAAAAAGTGAAAGTGACCCATACTCAAAATTCGTGCTCTGCATTTAACCCATCCAAAGTGCACACACACAGCAGTGAACAAACACACACCCAGAGCAGTGGGCAGCCATTTATGCTGCGGCACCCAGGGAGCAGTTGGGGGTTCGGTGCCTTGCTCAAGGACACCTCAGTCATGGTATTGCCGGCCCAAGACTTGAACCCACAACCTTAGGGTTATGAGTCAAACTCTCTAACCACTAGGCCATGATTTCCCCACAAAGTGTAGAGCTCTGTTTGGAGAATGCGGGCAAGTCTTACTTTACCCTTACCCAAATTTGGCCCAAACTGAGCCGAATGTCTTAAATTCATACAATCATGGCATTAAAGGTTGCATACACTTCATCAGTATTTTTGTCTTGTTTTCCAGTTCTAATATCTAAACATCCTTATATCAAGATTTATTTACTTGAGATGGAAAGTGTTTTTTTTCTGTAAATTGAACAAAATTAAGTGAGTTTATGATTGAAATAAAAACAAACATCTGCCAATTAGGGTATGCAAGTGAATTAAATTCATTTTTCTGAGCTCATTAGAAGATATTGTTCTTGATGTAATCATAAACTCACTTCATTGTGAACAGTTTTTCAGAAAAAAAAGACTTATGTCATTTAATCTTGTCATTGTTTTTCTCAGGTAAATGCATTTTTTATTTAAGAATCTTTAGACTTTTTATAACCCCCAGGTATAGCATACATGAAATTGCCTCGTAGAAGATCTATTCAGGTGGAGCTGGGGAAGGTGGAGGGCTTCTGAAGCACGCTGCAACTGCTACAGCAAGCACTAGCCAAGTATTTGAATGTAGAGCAGCAAGCTCATTGGCTGCTGAAAGAAACCAATCACCATGCGCCATGTGAATAATGATGTCATTATATCAGATTGAGTTAGAACCTATCAGTCTGCGCCATCTAGAGTTTCATGACAGAACATTCTAATTAACATACAGTATTTAAAGAGGTCATGAGCTACCTTTTTTATTAAATTGTACAGTTCACTGAGGTCCACGTTTAATGTTATCAAGACTTTTAAATAAAAAAAAAAAAAATCATAATTTAGAAGTAATAGGCTATTTTCTGTCCTGTTTTGACCCCCCTCATCTGAACGCTCTGTTTGAATAGGCCTGACGGACTGTAGACTCGGAAGTAAACACCCGCTGCTATGATTGGCTGATAGTTGTGGATGTTTGACAGCCTGCGTCCTTCAGGTTAAAAATGCATAAATACTCAGTACATATCAAACAATCTATAATAACAGACAAAGCAATAGTGTTACCATAATAAAAATAGTTACTCACACTTGTGTGGTGCGACATCGTATCCAATATAGTCGGCACAGCATTGTCTTTTAGTTTCAATCTTTCTGAAAATACTGCTTTGAATTGTGCCTTGTTTGTAAATGAATCCATTGTAAAATGAAATGAACACAGGACCAAGTTCTTACTGACATAATCTGGTGCTGACTGGCTTCAATATAAGCTGATTTTAAACTAATGAGAAAGTTCTGAGTTCTGAAACTTACAGAATATTTCCATATCATAATGACCTTTTATATATCAAAAGGAATTTTGATTTCTCAGTTCGTGACCCCTTTAATTGTATTAAAGTAGATATTTTACCAGGCCTGATTACTTAGTTTGAAGGATGAAATAGACTTATGATGGCTCAAAACAGTCTGCTTGCATGGGCAAAAATAGTTAAACTTTGCACTTGATCTTAGCAACTACGATGGAAATAGAAGAATTAATGGAGAGCTTTTCCTCTTTGATAAACTTTTGCGCTGCAAATTACTGTAGCAAATGTTCTTTAATCTACTGTCACTGAATGCTAAATACATGCGTGAGAAGTGAGGCTTCAAGAAGAAACCAATTTCCAATTACATAGCAAGTTCCAGATAAAGATTTCCCTGTTAAGCAATGCTTACACAACATCAGATAGACTGCACTCAGTTTCTAAAAGTGTGCAAAAATATGGATATTCTCTGATCTGGAAATTCATATAGTTGCTATTAATTTTTCTGCCCTGCTGCAGCACGCTCATTACACTCATAAATAGTGTAAATCTCATTTAAAGCATGACTGCTGTAGGTGCATCTATCCATGCATATAATTCTCAGACATACTCAGAGGAACAGTGTCGGCCCACATCTCCCTGTCTGGCACCGTGTGGAAAATGTGTATGCGAGCTCTGCTTAAGTAGGAGCAAACAGAGACCGCATTTACATTTCAATCTGGCAGCGAGACATAGCAAGTTTGTACAATCTCTCGCTCTCCTTTTCTACAGGGTTCAAGATAATTATAGATTGATTCAATGCTTCCTGCCTTCGACAAAAATCCAAGCTTTTCAGCAACTCTGCTGCTCCCAGAACCAAAAGGTAATCTAGGAATGAGGTTCATGGCCGATTGGATATCGCTTTAATGCACAAATAAGGAGCAAAGCAGCAAATGCCAGAAATAATGAAGCTTTAAATAAGACCATTATTTTTATTATTAAATTACTAAATTATTACAGTTATACACCAGTTTAATTACTAGAATATTTTAAAATAAATAAATTGTTGATTAGATGTTACAAAAAGTGACTTTGGATGTCATTGCTGTATATTGTTTGTTTTATTTTTTACGTTATGTACTGTGCACATGTGGAAAACATATTTTGCTGTTGCATCACATATTTTTTCTAATTCTGTGTTCTGGTCATTTTGACCTGGCGTGAGTAATGCTTTTTTTTTTTACCCAAAACGTGAGGTGCATAAGTACATAAATACAAAACCTATGCTTATCGAAAGAAAACAAGATGACAAAAAATATAATCCAAGACTTGGTGATAATTTTACAAAATGACAGATTTACAAGCATTTTTAAGTGGCAGTCATTTTTGATTGGGAACATCAAATTAGATAAAGCACGGCAATCACAGATCTTTAAGTAGTTTGGCCTGTAAAATGTCTGCTATTACAGTTTGTTGCATTACATTGTTTACAAAGAAAAACTAAAAAGTTCAGCATCAAACTGCATTTCTGTTTGGAATGAAATGCGCTCAAATCTTTGTTGTTTGAAATGGAGCAGAAAATCAGGCTGTCAATAAAAAGCCTCTTACTGAGGGAAGTATTGAGTGTTGATTCCTGAGCTTTTGTGTCAAAATAAACCCTTTGGTTCTCGAGATGCCTTTGGAATTGACTTTCTGGGTCGACAGCACTTATGTACTTAAAAACTGCAATTACAAGGGAGAAAAGGGGCAGGATCAGGCTTTGTTACATTATCTGACAGAGACAATTTTCCATTGTGCACACCTGTAATACAGGCCACATGATAGAGCTGTTCAGCCCACACGATGAATAGACTAAAGGTGAGAGAAGAGAGGGATCAACACATGGATAGGAAATAAAATAAGTCACATTTTCCTGCAGCCCAAGCAAAAAGGAACAATGCATTGTTTGGCCATTCTAGCATTGGTCTATTCCTTACACAAAGCTATCGCATGTCTTCATATTACATATATATAGTGTATGAGTTGTATAGATGACTTTCATAATGCTTTTGTGTGTGTTTGTGAAAGCTGTAATCTTTTCATTGTGATTAAATGAAAAAAAAAACAGTATATTTTCTTGAAATTTTCTCCTTTTGTGTTCCACAGAAGAAAGTCATGACGACATGAGGTTTGGTAAATGATGAGCTATTCCTTTAAGTTCATTGATTCAGCAACAGAGAGCATCCCATTGTATCTCTCAGCTTGACACAATCAGAGCGATCGCCTCTATGATCGAAGAATCCCTCATATAAATAACAATCTCTGTTTATGTGGAGGAGGTGCTATATTGCGAACACTAAGCAGTATTGGGACACTCTAAGAGGGAAAACTATAAGTGTAGTTTCTGTTAGTAGAAGCGGACTGATTCTGATTCAGGGTGTGCTAGACTGAAGAATGTCATTCCTTTTATGAGTGAAATGTAACATATTGCAGTTTTGTTGGTTCTAAATTTAGAATAAAAAGCCATAAAGAAATGAATTCTGTTTGTTGAAATCAGTGTACTGTAGTATTGAATGTAGTATTGCAGTATTGACCCTATTTACTTAATTAATACACAGTTATAGTCTCAAAAAGTAACATAACAACATTGATATACATACAAATTATTCTTGAGCAGCAAATTAGCATATCAGAATGATTTCTGAATGATCACTGAATACAGCAATGATGCTGAAAATTAAGCTTTGCATCAGAAATAAATAACATTTTAAAATATTTTCAAATAGAAAACAGTTATTTTAACTTGTAATGATATTTTAGAATATTAGAGTTTTTACTGTATTTTTGATCAAATAAATGCAGCCTGGTGAGCATAAGAGACTTCTTTTAAAAACATTAAATAGATAGACAGACAGAGATTGATAGATAGATAGATGGATAGATACAGTAGATAGACATTAACTAAATTCTACGCACTCCGCATCTTTTCGTTTTTTACAAATAAACTGAACACAGGATCCATTCATGATGTTTGCTGTTTGTGATTCTAGCAAATGCCTTAGTTTGTCTAAGTTTCTGATATTTCACATATGACCACCATCGTAACTAGCTAACATTGTTGTCCATAATGGTATCCATGCTTTTCATCTATATTTAACACAGTCCTTAGGCTACAAGAATCGTTTAAATCTTTAATGAATCAAGCACATTATCCATTATTTTTAGTTCACAGTTTCCTTTCACACAATTTCTTCTCTCCTTTCCCTCTAAGACTCTGTACTAGCCAAGTTCCTTGGGGCTTGTTTTTGTCTGGCATTAAAACAGCCATGCTGAGACCTTCCGACAGCTTCCAGATTAGAAAATGAAAGACCGTGAGCAACGCGGATTCCGTTGCCAGGGAACTGTAAATCAACTTGTCATTGGCTGAGTGGAGACGATTCGAAGGTTTGCTGACCACTTGTTGTTCAGCAGGATCTTTGTGGTCATATTTTTCTGGTGGACATAGAATGTCCGGTTTTCAAGGCCTGATTGGAAATAACAGCAAAGAGATCTAATAGCTTCTATAGAACATCTAATTAAAGGCTTTTGCCAAGCACCTACGATCTGTATTCAAATAGATTTACTGCACTTTTTAGGTCAGGGGTGCTGAGTGCTGCACCTGCAGAACTATTTTCCCGAAGTTCCAACTCAAGCACACCTGAACCAGCTAATTTAGGTCAAGTATACTATAAAAATTGCAAACAGATGTGTCGGAGAAGTTTAAATTAATCAATTCCTCCAATATAGAGTACTGCAGTGATGACATATTTTTGTAAATTAGCATCACCATGGTTCCCTGAACAAAATCCCAAATCCCAACACTCGAGGACCAGTGGTATTTTTCTATAAAGCTATCGTATGACTAGGAAGATTTGAAAATTGTTCATGAGTTGTATGGACCACTTTTGCAATGCTTTTATGATGGCTTTTTGGCATTTTTCATGCATAAATCAGCTTCCACTTTCATTGTATGAAAAAGAGCAGGAAGAAAATATATAATCTGAATAAAATTAGTGTAAGTGATAACAAAAATGCATTTTTTTTTTTTGGTTGAACTGTTACTTCATTCTATATCACAGTATGTTTTGCTGTTTCTTAAAGGAATTTGTCTCTTTTGCATGCAGTGATGAAGCAGTCAAATTATTGTTACATTTATCATGTTGGATATGAAAATGACTCTCCAGCTGCGCTAGATTCTGACTGAAGCGCAGACTGCAGGAATGGAAATGATCTGTGGTAGTGGGTGTTACAGGAGGGATGTGACAAGTAAATTGGTGTCTAAATTGCAGCACTGTGTCATTTTAAAAACCTCAGTTTATGGAAATCAGCCCTATTCCCACACACAGGTTTTATCTTTTTGTCAAGCACAGAGAACAGTGTTAGAGGTGCCGAATGGAGGAAACTGGCTGTTAATTAAAGTCTGTCACAGACGATCTCACACACCAAACTGTCACACCAAGTTTGTCCCAGCAAACACGTCCAGTAGGAGTTTCACTTCCTCCTGTCTTTATGTAAAGTTGTTAAGGATTTACATGCTGTTCATCTCTGAGAGGCTGTAAATAATACAGACTATTAGAGTCAATTTTACAAGAAAATTCTAATACTTGATTTGATATGTGATACTAATACTTTGTTTTTACATATTTCCAAACTCTTGAACTAAGAACCGAAAGATGAAATTAATGTATACGTATATGCAGTGGCATTAGTTGATTAGGTTTAATCCAGTGTGAATCAACAAAACAAACACAAACTCCATTCAGACAGTCATAGTGTCACTTTTAGCTAATTAAAAAAAAATCATATTAAATCTGTCATTGACCGTATAAGCATAACTATGAATCTAAACCCAACTGGCACACATCTCCGCTAATCAGTTGAATGGACTGCTTTCAAGGATTATAATGTAGATGGGTCAGTGTCCAAAAGAGCCATTTAATCTTTTATTCATTGACACCCTCAATTAATCATTATGCGATGCCACATTGTCAAGACTGTGTAACAGGCTTTCCAGGGCCCTTCTGAACATCATTTAGCTCAGAAGACTTAATGGTGTTCTTAGTTATGGCTCATTTGAGTATCAGCTTTGTTTGCTGGTAGTCCTAAAACGCCTTTGAAGAATGCCGAAATGTTTTTTTGCCACATATGGGGCTTAATTCTGTGTTCAATCTGTGTTCAACTGGTTCTTGTATCTTTGAAGCCTTGAAATAGTTGTGTACCCATTTTCAAATCTGTTTTAGGGCTCAGTTTGCCCATGTTTGGTATGGCCAGAATGAAATATAAATGTGTTCAACACTCGGAATAGATTCAAACAAAATAGACAGACACAAGGGGTGAAATTATATAACCACTTTTACCACAGGAAGAAAAAAGATCTAGGTAAGAGATTGAGAGACAAATGTGTGGAGCAGCTTTTTCTGCTGCACAAACCAGATTTATAACCTGCTCCTTCCAATCCAATCCAGCTGCTCACAGTAATGAGTAGATGCATCTGATTGGCTTAGAGGGACAGAGGGTGGGGTTAACTGGAGGTTATGCAGATCTTCAGCTACTTAGGGTATGTTTACATGACAACAAGTTCTTCCTTTGTGTTTTTGAATACATACAGATGACAACATTGTCAAAACAATCCCCATTCACACGGATCCATGAAAAGGACTAAACTGCTGTATTATGCATGCCAGGCCAGTAGTTGGCAATTTTAGCCTACCTTGTAAAGAAAAACTACATGCACAAATTCAGTTTTTTGTCGTTTACACAGAGAATATAAATTGCATTTTTTAAACCTGTTTTTAAAAGTTTGTTTTCAGGTCAATGAAGGGCCAAAACACATTTTAAAAAATTAGTTGAAAATGGTGTTACTGTATGTAACAGCTCCTTAAACGTTCACACTTTGCCAGAATGTAAGCTCTAAAGCTAAAAAAAAAAAAAAAAAAAAAAAAAAAAAAAATGGCTAGCTCAGATTATTTGATTTTGACTGTAGTTGATGAGAAATATTTTAATTCATATTAAAATCTCAAACTTTTGATTGGAGACTTTGTATTTTGAGATACAATATATTTTCTGAAACTCTTATTAGGCTTTGTCCACATCTGTACAGATATTTATAAAAAATAAATAAATAAACAGTTTTCACTTCTTTTAAAACTAAACATCTGTCCACACTAACAGCATTTTAGACGACAATGCAAAAACACACGTAACCCAATTTTTGCAACTTATTGCAATGTAAAATTTGTTATAAACATATTATCAACCTGTTTAGGTGAATGACATAACACAGAATTTTTGAAGAATAAGCTTTTTGAAAAAGATCAGTTTTTAGTTATCTAAAATCCTGTTTACATGTGAATAACATCTCTTATAGATGGCGACTGAGAGACACATGAGAGATTACTGGGGTGTTTTTTTTTCTTTTTTTCAGGATACACTTATGCAATTGTCCCTTATTGCCATTTAGAAGAAACTGATTTTTAAAGAGAGTGATTTTTCTTTCCTGTGGAGGAGTTCTCATTACTCACTCTATATTGCAGATTCTCAGCTAATACTGGAGTTTCAGAGACCCATCAGAGAGAGAGCCAGTGCACTGCTGCCCCAGAGACTCCCTCAGGCTTATAGATCATTTCTTCCTAGTTTTAGGAACGACTCTGACAATAACCTCCTGATTCCCATCAGCCCCGTGTCCGGCAGCATTCCATCACTCTTCGACGATATCGATCTAGCTGTCTCTCTCGTCTGCCTCATCAATGCACACGTATGACTAAGGACGACTGTGGGCTGACGTGCTGCAGCATACGGACAAAATGCATTTCACCTCTGATTCCAGCGCACTTGGCTTTTCTGTCTGGTAAGTGGCCACTGAGAAGAATAGATCTGTTGGCTTCCATTATAAGACTAGGAAATGCTCACCTGCTGGACAATCATGCCTGACCTTGAAACTGAGCTTGAGTATAAAAGTTTGTGATGTTCTTTAACCATGTAAACTTTTAGCAAAAAACATCACAAATGATCACGCTTTGTGCTTATTGAGGAAGTCATAACTATTTTTCACTTTTTAAAACCTTTTGCTTTTGTGTTTAGTTAAAGAAAGAGGTAATCCTCAGGCCATCCAAGATGTTTAGTTGGATTTTCTTGGAACAGATTTAGATAAATGTAGCATGATATCTCTTGCTCACCAATGGATCCTCTGCAGTGAATGGGTGCCGTCAGAATGAGAGTCCAAACAGGATGCAGTCTGTCACTTAATATTCTGTGAATTGAAAATCTGCATTTTTGTAACACATTTCTAACCATAATATTAAGTCATCTAACTATAATATTGCTTTCTGTGAGTGGACAACAGGGAAGGAACTTTTCCGCTGAAGGAAGCATTATTATGGATTATAGACTTGTATTTTGGCCAAAACCGATGGTTTAAAGTTAAAATGCCTTAATGATGAATTTGTTTCTTACAAACAGTTTTTTTCAAGACCTTCACAAGACATTAATTGATGGACCAGAGTGGTGTGGATTATTGTGATGTTTTGATCAGCTGTAAGGACTCTCATTCTGATGGCACCCATTCACTGCAGAGCATCCATTGGTGAGCAAGTAATCACAAAACTTCTTCAAACCTGTTCTGATGAAGAAATTAATTTTACATCATGTGTCTCCTGTAGCTAGGCAGAAATCGACTTTAAATAATGGGAAATGAGTCGTGTTATCCAACAGCTTTCTTCTCTTGTGCATCGTTTCTTCTCCATCTGCTAGTATTCCCATCGAAGCTGTGAGGCGCCACGTCTGCTTTACCGTTTCCAAAATGACTCATTTTCAAGCACAGACTTTGAGGGTAAAACTCAGCATCTATGACACCTCCTTTAGATTCAACCTGCTGTTATATTGGATGTATTAGATGCGTATTGTTTCATTTTTGACAGCAAATTGCCAGAAAATGCTGACTGGGACCTTTTGAAACAATTTACCCATTTTTGCTAAGTGTATGGGCCTGTCTAATCATATAATAGCCCAAAGCAGATTGGCTCAGCAATAACTGCAGTGAAAAATGAACACTGACGGCAGCAAACAGAAAATACTGGTTGCCAAAGCATCTTTATGGATTCTGGTGAAATACAGGAGACATGGTTATTTCAGCTCTGCACTGTAATGAAGCTATAAAATTGGAAATAAATATCTCCTGCATTTTTGTACAGCAGCTACAAATGAAGAAGAGCTTTGGATTTCATATATTTATTTATTATTTATCTGCTTTCATATATTTATTTATTTATTTATTTATCTACCAGCTGCAGTTAAATTAATTCATGTATATGCAGATATTCAGATTTCAGGATATTGATTTAATCATCTTATAGGAGTGCATTTACATGATGCATTAGTAAATTCTGATTAATTTCAGAATAATTACTGTGCTTTTAAGCATACTAAAGTTGGGCAGCATCCTTTCTTTTTCTTCAAGTCCTGTCAGAAAGAAAAGAGCTTTGTCTCCTTTGACAGCATTACTATGTTAGGAGTTTGGATTAAAGTGCTCTAGTTTCTACAGTTCCTCAGAGACAGATAAATCATCCCCCTCCCCATAAAGACGAGACAGGAACTGAGTGGGTGAACAGAGAAAATGGGACATCAGTTGGAAATAAATAACGTTTCAGTGCAATGCACTGCTGAAGTGGTCTGGTGGAAGACTTAATGGCTCATAATTAACATTCTCCATTCAGCCCCCTGACTCACATCCTACAGTATTTTCAGTGTTTCATAACAAAAGGTCGATATGGTGATTGTTATTCATCTTCATCTGCGATTAAGTCTTGAGGACAGATACATAAGTGCACTTAGAAGTCTTTAAAGGAGATGGCAAAAGCAGGTCACCGTTGTTTTATTTTGCCCACTCACTGATATTTCACTTTAGGTTACTGGGAGATTACTTCTTCATCAGAGGTGCTTTTCATTATAAACACACACACACACACACACACACACATATACAGTATATAGAGTGCTGTTCAAAATTTGGGATCAGTGAGATTTTTAATGTTTATAAGGAAGTTTCTTATGCTCATCAAGGCTGAATCTATTTGATCAAAAATACAGAAAACAACTGTAATTTTGTGAAATATTGTTGCAACTTAAAGTTGCAACTTAAAGTTTTTTATAATTTTAATTTTAATTTTATAAATTTACATAATAGAAAAATATAATGTATATTTTTATATTTTATTTTTATACTTTAAAATAATTTATTCCTGTGATCAAAACTGAATTTTCAGCATCATTACTCCAGTCTTCAGTGTCACATGATCCTTCAGAAATCATTCTAATTTGCTGATTTATAATCAGTGTTGGAAACATTGAAGAATAAAAAAAGTAACACAGGTTCTAAAAAATATTAAGCAGCACAACAATTTCAACACTGATAATAAATCAGCATGTTAGAATGATTTCTGAAGAATCATGTGACACTGAACACTGGAGAAATTGCTGATGAAAATTCAGCGCTTCATCACAGAAATAAATTATATTTTAAGGTATGTTAAAATAGGAATACAATATTAGAATAATATTTCTGTATTTTTTTTATCAAATAAATACAGCCTTGATGAGCATAGGAGATTCCATTAAAAACTTATTATATATACTAATATTGTTACAACTCAAAATAACTGTTGAAAACAGTGCTGCTTAATATTTTTTGTGGATAAATTATTATTATTATTATTATTATTATTATTATTATTATTATTATTATTATCAGGATTCTGCATTTATTTAAAATACTTTGAAACATTTTAAATGTCTTTAAATGTCACTTTTGATCAATTTAATGTGTTCTTGCTGAGTCAATTTTTAACTGCTTGGAAAGAGTCTCTCTCTCTTTCTCTCTATGTAAATGCATATACCTTAAAAAAGTTATAATTTAGCTTATACCAGAGCTCTTAATCCATTAAAGTTTGTTAAATGCATGATATGCTGATTTAATCAAATGCATTACATTGTATTTGCGGTAAGCAGTAAATCATATACACCAGAAAAAGTGGCTTTAAGTCCATATAATGATTTTTTTTTTAATCACCCATTTCAGAATTGAGTTTGCCATCTGTCTGTCGGAGGCTGTTTACAGATGACATGTTCTTGTATTCGGTCTGTGCTATTTTTTTGATACACTGTCTAGATCTGCAGGCTCTCAACAACTGCCATCAATTTAGCTGCTATTTCAAGCGTGAATTGTTTGAACAAGCCATGTTCTTGTACTGGACTGGAGAGGAAAGTTTTTTGAAAGTTACAGTATATTTATATAGTGCAACACTTTTATTTGAAAAGATAAATTCTGTTTTTAATGATGACCCCTTTAAAGCATCACCTTACTGAAATATTGAAGGTAACATGATGACATTAAAATTTGATACTTTTATGTCATTGCTTCTTAGCTTGCGTGGACCACAAAAGGAGATGATTAGCAGAATGGCCCTGTTTCTCATCCACTTTCATTGTACAAAACAAAACTCAAACATTTAGCTAAGCTGCTTATTTTGTGTGAAAGAAAGAAAGCTACATGGGTTTTGAAAGACACCAGGAAGGAGAGTAATGCCACAGTTTCATTTCTAGGTGAAGCTTTCCTTTAAACTTTAAACAAGTCTCTTGTATGCAGTTTCTTAAAGAGTATTTCTGTGCCTAATTCTTATGTCCTTTCGTTTTTCTTTCCATTTTGGTTAAAGCTGCAGAAAAGCTAAAAGGCTTGCTAGATATGCATCACAGTTGATGTACAGAGTAACTAAATGCGACTGTATTGAGTGATAGTGCCTCATCCAGCTGCAGGGTTGTGGACATTTAATTTCTCTTTTAGTTTTATCACAGTCACAGTTCTACTAAAGTCAGAAGGTTTTAATTCATGTCAGAGGATCTTCAGGTAGGCTGTTAAATGTGCCAGGACTGTGCAGTAGTGCTATTCATCTCAATTGAGCTTCTCTGCATGCTGAAGGTGAAAAATAGATGCCGTCATGTTCAAATGTGTGTTCCTAACACTAAGTGGCTGGGTACATCTGAAGCTGTTAGAGCAATCATTGCATCATTCATTGGGAGCAAAGGCTTTGTTTTACTCAGCTTTGACTGATGGGACTCATTAGCCATTGCAGGTTGTGAGTGTTGCATTTACCTGCTATGAAATTTAGTAGGAAGCCATTTTCTCCTGCTCAAATATAGTTATATTTCCTTTCAGGAATAGTTCACGCCAAAATAAAAAGTGACACCCTCATCCAAAATGTATGTTTTTTTTTTCTTCATGGGAACAGATCTGGAGAAATGTAGCATAACAGTACATCACTTGCTCTGCAGTGAATGGGTGCCGTCAGAATAAGAGTCTAAACAGCTGATAAAATCATCACAATAATCCACACATCTCCAGTCCATCAATTAATGTCTTTTGAAGTCTTTGCAATGTGGTTTAAGTGTGCTGCAAAAGTTTGCGACAAGCATTCATGTACTTTAAACTAATGTATATAACTTTTATTTCATATTTTAAATATATTTCTAATTGCACATTTTATGAAGTTGCAATGTTGTTCATTTAAAATATATTACCTTTTATTTAACTAATGTAATATTGCATAAAACAGTTAAAATTATAATCAAGTACTGAAAATGTAACATTAAAAATAAGTGTACTTTTAGCATGACAAACAAATAATTAAAACGATTTAAAATGTACTTTAATTTTTAATTTAATTATTTTAATTTGACATTATTAAAGTGCACTTTTTAAAATACTTAAAGCACTTAACACTTAAGTGCACTTAAGTAGCCTTTGATTTCATTACAATTATATTATAGGGAATTATATGAAAAAAAACATACTTTTAAGATTTAAAGTACTCTAAAATTCAACACAATTAAGCACACTTCTTTTTTTGCAGTGTATAAGGAGCTCTTATGTGGCATAGATGTGGGAGTTTCAAGCAATGCCAAAAACATAACAAACAAACAAAAAAAAGCTATTTAGGCCACTCGTTTTGACCCATCCTCTCTTTGAGAGTGCATTTGAGAGCATGCACCATAAATCACAATAGCTCCACTAATGCCAGTGGGTTTTAAAGTTAACCTACTGTTTCCATTTTCTAGGAAGGTTATATTGTATGTGTTGCAAAGTCCGGGTTAGATTCACCCTAGTGGCAAAGTAAGTATTTAATTGAACCAAGTATTTGAAAGTGTGGAACAAAAAGGAATCCACGTGCTATTATGCTCGAGTGAAGCCGAATGAAGCTGCATTCAAGTTCCTAAGTGTCTCCTAGAGCCACAGTCACGTTTCAAAAGTCAAATGTGGGATATTTCTGTTTCCAAACTATATTGCAAAAAAAGTGTTACAGTAGCTTTGCCATTGATTTGTGAGTAAATGTCTGCATCAGACAAACAGAGCATAAATTATGCTATAGCACGTTAAATGTAATGCATTTTAATTGCTTGCAATGCATTTAAATTTTTGCATGCATCCTCATTTTAGAATTGTGTCTAATTTTCAGAGCTCTGGATGAAGCACTGCATCAGTCAGGAAGAGGCTGCTCATAATTTCACGCTGAGCTTGTGTCAGAGTGTTTTGTCCTGTCAAGTGGAGCGGGTCTCCCATCAGCCAGTGGGCAGCGCCAGCAGCTGGCCAACCCATGGCAGAAAAGTCAGATAAAAGGTTCAAAATGAAGCACATTCTGTATGGAATTTTATACAACAGGAGATCCCAGATTAGTTTATTCTAATGGATGTGGATTAAACGCCCTCTTGTGGGCCGGAGTCATAAATCCTCAAAGATAAATACAAAACCTATCTATCCATCTATCTATCTATCCATCCGTCCATCCGTCCGTCATTCTATCTATTGTTTTATTTGTTCAATCTATTGTTATATCTGTCTATCTACACTGTAAAAAAACCCCTGACATTTACGGTAAAAAGTCTGTAAAACATTTTAGGTTTTACAGACTTAACTTAAATTCACAATAAAATACCTGTATATCTGTTTTGAACCATTGTAATGCACTGATAACCACCAACAACTGGTGGTGATGAGAAAGTCATGATGAGCAAAGCTTTTCTATGAGCTGAAAAGGGCAATACTTGTATATAGAAGGTGCACAGTGTCATTCACATAAACACTAAACCCCATCATGGTGACACACATGATACTGAAATAATGCAATTAATATTAATTTAACAACATTAAATGTAACATAATGTACACAACTGATAAGAAAAAACTAAGAAGAAACATGCAATTTAAACAAAAAAAAAACATCAAATATGAATTGTCGTGCAGGGAATTCTGGGAGTGTCAATTTACAGTTTGTCATCGTTAATTATACAATGACTTTTTCTTTTTCACTTCCAACAATGACTTTTTCTTTTTACTGTAAAATTACATTCAATATAATTACATTTATAACTGAATATAGTATGGAAACTTACTGTTAACCAGTTAACAGGTTTTTACTGTAGCATTTTTACAGTCTTTTACTGTTAAATCACAATCATTTTTTTACAGTGATATCTATTTGTCTCGTGCCTCTTTTTAATCATTTAAAACCTAACAAACTTATTTTGTGAATCATTTTTCTTGGTGTGTTTTGGGCTGTATTGATTTTAAACTACACTTCATGAATTTAGTCTCAAACTAGACCAGTCAGGGAAAAACCGATAAGGCTGGTCTAATTTCAGACACAGCACAATGCTACAGTACATGACATGTTTTGTCTATTTGATAACAAAGCCAGATTCCCCTGAGAGCTGCAATCATGAGACTATTGTTGGTCCGTGCTAAATCCTACAGTGTGAAAATCTGCACAACAAAAATGTCAGTTTTCCCTTTGAGATGTTTTTGTACGAGACTATGACTGAATATGTCATGCGATAGGTCTACAGAGTCCCCTCTGACGTGTTCAAGCTATGGATCTCACAATAGAGACGTCTCTTTATGTAATCCGTAATGCTGGAGCCTCATATTCATCACAGGATGAAGAACACGCCTTTAAGCTGAAGGACATCTCCCTAGTTTTGTCATTTGAGAATTGTCAAAGCAGGGCGTGCAGTATTTATGGTGTGCTGATATGGCCTCAGATGACCTATCGGGTGTAGTTTCATCTGTCCAGATTTCAGCCACTCCTTCCTGGAATCACGTTCACACCTGCTTAGAAGAATAACCTAAAAGCAGCCATTCAAGAGGTAGATTTCAACACAAGAGGACAGACGATAGGGAACAGATTGAACACTAGACTCCTAAAACTATATAGAGAAAAAAAATCACAATTCAGATCTCTTGAATATCTCAGTTGTGTCTACTGGACAGCAGTGAGATTAAATTGAGACTTTGTTTATATCCTCTGCTTCCCTTTTCTTTCCTGAGAAAAAAACCACAGTCATCTCGTCTGTGTGTCTGACGAGTTCTCAGCAACTTCTCAAACTGCTCTGATTTGACATCAAAAGTCAGATATTTCAGTATGAATTTATTTAAAAATTACTGTAAATGCAAATATTATTTATTTTACATGAAACTCGTTTAAGACTAAATCATGATCCACAGCCTACTTAAAAAAAGTTCAAATCAGACAAGCCACTAATAAAACCACTCAAGACAAGCAAACCAGTTTAGGATGGTTTAAAATATGTTTTATTCAGGACATAACATTAATAGCTCAATACAAAAACAACTGCCTTATGTATATATACACTAGCGTTCAAAAGTTTTTTTTATGTTTTAAAAAAAAGTCTTATGGTCACTACGGCTGCATTTATTTGCTCAAAAAATACAGTAAAAACAGCAATATTGTGAAATATTATTACAGTTTAAAGTAACTGCTTTCTGTTTGAATATATTTTCAAATGTAATTTATTCCAGTGATGCAAAGCTGAATTTTCATTACTGATGAAAACCGTTGTGCTGCTTATTATTATTATTTTTTTTGGAAACCATGATACTTTTTTCAGGATTCTTTGATGAATAAAAAGAAGAGCATTTATTAGAAATCGTTTGTAACATTAAAAATGTGTTTACTGTCACATTTGACCAACTGAATGCATCCATGCTGAATAAAAAAAAAGTATTCATTTATGAATTCTTTTAAATGTCTTACTATATATATATATATAAAATGTATCTATGTATTTTTATCTATATTCTTGTCCACAACCTTGGCTTGTGTATTTTGCAAAATTATTCATTTTGTGCTCCACAGATGAAAGACATAAAGGCAGTTTTATACAATTTGACAAAACATGAGGGTGAGTAAAATATGACAATTTCATTTTTAAGTAAACTATTCATTTCACCTGTAAGTGTAACCAGTTTGGTTACAATCCAAATGAAAGTCTGTTTGATTAAAATCATTTTAATATTGAATATTTCATTCTCACATGTACCATTCCATATAAAAGTGTTCGTAATTTGTTGTGTTGTTTTTAAATATTCCTTCAGCTTTCTATTGTTAGTTTTCACTGACATTGTGGGGAAGCAGCAATATGGCACATTTAAGGAACAGTTTGCACAAACTACTGTGTTTAAAAAAAGGTCTAACAGCTGTTGAGGAACAGATGTGCTGTACTCGTCTGGAAATCATCACAAGTCCTAACTTTTCAAATAGAAGAAAGTAGCAACAGTATTCATGTTGGCATGTTTCGAGGCCGTTTCAAGTTCGATTAGGGGAGTGCTGGGGTAACACTGCAGTCTAATACTTGAGGCACCTTCCATAAAAGCCAAATATAGTTCCATCGATCCATTGACGAAACCTCGAGACGGACGTGTAGATGCCGGGGTACTGGGCATCAGCACAGCCATTGCCCCAGGAGACGATGCCATAGACACGGCCCTCACACACCAGCGGCCCTCCAGAATCCCCCTGCAGAAAAGACAATCATATTAATATGATTATGGACAGAGAGGTCAGATGGTGTGCAAGAAGAGTGACCTACTAGAAGGAGAAACTCACAATGAAAATGTATCATTACGTAGCAGATTGGAGCTTGGGGGAGAGGGGTTGAAATATATAGATTCACAATGTCAGCCAAAATATATTTTTAGTTTTTATTTATTTATTCTTTTGCACTGCCGTTCGAAAGATATGTACGCTAAATTTTGCTTCTTTTCATTGCTCAAAAGTGAGTGTGTACAGATATTTATAATGTCACAAAAGATTTCAGTTTCAAATAAATACTGTTCTTTTGAATTTCCTGCTAACTGAAGAATCTTAAGAAAAACAAGTTTTTTAATGGCTTTCACAGAAATATGAAGCAGAAGCACAACTGTTTTCAACATTGATAATAATCAGAAATGTTTCTTGAACAGGAAATCATATTTATTAGAAAGATTTTTGAAGGATCATATGACACTGAAGACGAGAGTAATGATGTTGCAATTTTTTTTCAAATCAACAGCTTTGCATCACAGAAATAAATGTAATTGTAAAATATATTTAATTAGAAAGCTGCTCTTTTAAATTGTTAAACTACTCCACATTATTACTGTTTTTACTGTATTTTTTATACAAACAAATGCAGCCTTGGTGAGCATAAGAGCCAACATTAAAAATCAGACCCCAAGCTTTTGAACAGTAGTGCATTTTATTCATTCATTTTGTCTTTAATTAATTAATATTTGAAATAAAATGCTTTTGAACAGTAGTGCATTTTATTCATTCATTTTGTCTTTAATTAATCTAATATGGTGTAATATCTCATTTGTATTCCCTACCACTAGATGGCAGACATGTAGTACTTCGATTCTAGACCATCATTACGTCATGTTCCTATTCAAAGTGTTCGAGGAAAAAGCAGAGCAAGTGAGCTCTCGTGTCATGATGCGGAAGCAGTTCAGTTCATAGCGTGCGAGTAAATGGTGAGATTTATGAGAGAAAATCGGCAAATGGCTAATACAAATTTGTACCGTGAGGATGTATTGCAAATGTTCTTCGCTGATTCTGACTCTGAAGGGGAATATTTGCCTTTTGGAAATGACGATCGGTCATCTAATGGTCGCGCTTCTCCCCGTAATCTTTGCAGCGCAATGGTGCCGCCGTAAAGGCGAGAGTGTTCACGAAGCACAAACAAATGATCATCTCGCCCTTTGCCCAACGGGGATGAGGGTGGCAGGGGTGAATAGTGTCCATAGGAGAGCTTTTGCTGATTCGCGAGCGCTCTAAAGGCCGCTGGCCAGACAGTACAGGTGCAGTCAGTGAGTAGGTGCGCTCTGCGCTGTGCCATGCAATGAGAGGAACCATACTTCAATAACTAAACTTTGTCGCCTAGATACCTGATTGGTTAGATAGCTGGTCAACTGATAAAAAAAATAGGGAATGCATTTTACCATGGCACAGTCATATAGTATAATTTACTACTTTTCCTTTTTTTTCTCTTTTTTTTCCTGATCATTTTGGAATGAGAATAAAAAGACAAAAAACAAACAAACAAAAAAAAAAAAAAACTTCAAACATCCATTCAATATCTATTATTTCCTGAATTTACTGATGAAATCAAAAAGTAGGCTACTGGTCACATGCGTTTTACTACTATATAGTTATATAGTAATAATTTAGTTCTTTTTTTTTTTCCTGTTTTATTGTTGGATTCCTCTTTTCTGATCATTTGGAATGAGGATAAAAAGACACACACAAAAAAAACATGCAAATAAGTTCAAACATCAATTCAATATCTAATATTTCCAGAATATTATGAAATTCGAGATGGCTGCCCCCGGTGACGTCATAATATGCAAATTAGATGAGTATATTTACACCCCACATAAACTTTCGGCCATGCCCAACATTTTTCTAATTCACAGTAGATTTCTATCTTTAAGCCCTTTCAAGCCACAAGCTTTTGAAATCTTGATGTAACAAATACAGCATTTTTTTTTTTTTCCAAAAAACCCTGCCTAAAGGGACCCCAAGCTTTTGAACAGTAGTGCATTTTATTCATTCATTTTGTCTTTAATTAATACCAGATATTTCTAACCTGAAATTAAAGAGTTGAGCTCCTATTTTATTTTATTTTTTAATTAATTTGCATCTGATAACTAAAGTAAATGGCCACACATTTCTAAGTTTAATTAGACCCATTCAGCAGTGCAACCAATTAAATGTATAAGTTGTTGGCAAAAACAGTGTGACATCCAAATAATGACTGAATATAAGATGACCATGTTCCTGAAAACAAAGTCCAGTAAATCACTACAATTGTGCTAATAGTTACCAGTAGTTTATTCCAATAAGTTTTTTTTTTTATTTCAAAATATCTGTTTTTACCACTTATTCATAAATAGTAGATTTCCAGCAGCATCAGAAAAAGTTCAGTCCATTGTTCTGTGCCATTCACATTAAGGTAAGTGCCTGTAAAGCAGTAATCGATTGTCTCACCTTACATGCATCTTTTCCTCCTTCACTGTATCCTGCACAGATCATATTCTCTGTGATGTTTCCATTAAAAGAGTCTGTGGCGTTACACACTGTGCTGGACACAATGGGCAACTTGACCGTGCGCAGGGTTGCAGGGATTCCTCCCGTTGGAGTGGTGAAGCCCCAGCCGGACACGGTGCACACGCGACCCACGGCCACCATAGTGTCCTGCCGAGGCAGCGGCGCCAGAGACACAAAGCTGTTCACATAGATGGGAGACTGCAGCTAAACAGGTTAGAGAAAGGAAAAATTAATAGTGCACATAAAGCATACAATAAAATGCTGTTCATGTTTCTTTTATTTATCAAGTAAACTTTTCTGAAACCCTAAAATTTTCACCAGCTGACATCTCAAATAATGACACGTTTTGCATAATTTGACAAAATTATAAATGATGCACAACAACTGATATTTGCCTTGATTTTATACCTTTATTTTCTTCAAATCATGTTTTATAATGCTATAAATAATTTTACTGAGGACAAAATTATTATGGTGGAAATGGGATTGTGGGACAGACACAAAAACATTTATTTATTATTATTCATTTTCAAAACATTTATTTTTCAATACAAATTTTATTTATCTTAACATGGCTTTTGATGTAGTAAGTATATTTCCCCCCATATTTTAAGATTAAAATGTATATATTATATTATATTATATTATATATTATTATTCATTTTTATATTATATTATATTATATTTATTATATTATATTATTTTATTATTTATTATTATGTGACCCTGGACCACAAAACCAGTCATAAGGGTCAATTTCTTGAAATTGAGATTTATACATCATCCGAAAGCTTAATAAATAAGCTTTCCACTGATTTATGGTATGTTAGGATAGGACAATATTTGGCAGAGATACAACTATTTGAAAATCTGGAATCTGAGGGTGCAAAAAAATCAAAATACTGAGAAAATGACCTTTGAAGTTGTCCAAATCAATTTCTCAGCAATGCATATTACTAATCAAAAATTAGGTTTTGATATATTTATGGTAGGAATTTTACAAAATATCTTCATGGAGCATGATCTTTACTTAATATCCTAATCATTTTTGATATAAAGGAAAAATCGATAATTTTGACCCATACAATATTTTTATGGCTATTGCTAAAAATATACCCCAGCAACTTTAGACTGCTTTTGTGGTCCAGGGTCACATATTATATTATATTATATTATATTATATTATATTATATTATATTATATTATATTATATATATTATATTATATTATATTATATTATATTATATTATATTATATTATATTATATTATATTATATTATATTATAAATGTTGCAATTAACCTGAACTTCTGGAATGCTTCAGAAGTATTTTTCTATGGTTAGTTCATGTTCACTAATGTAGGTAACTAATTTTAACAAATGAATCTTTTGTGAAATGTTATCAAATTATATAGTATAGTAAATTAAATATAAAAGTATAGAATTTTAAGTTTACAATTAAAACTTTAAAGGTGTAAAGCATGCAGGCAGTATTGTTGCAGCGCTGATTACTGAGAGACACATCCATCACTTCATGTAATATGACTTGATGCCGGATCATTGTGTTCATTTTATATGCATGAAAGGAATCAATGATTCACAGCTACTGATGGTTCGGTGTAACACAGGAGCATTGATTCCACTGCCTCACCTTAATGAGCATGATGTCTGCGTTATTGGTGGCTCTATTGTACTGTGGGTGAGGTATTAAAACATGAGGCCTGCGGAACTGCTCCGTCCCCTCATATAATCCCACAGAAAAATCTCCAGCCACGATCCTCATGTTTTCCGCCCTAAAGACACAAACCAACACTGATTTTCACACTTGAGTTCAAAAACTCTATTTTTATTGTATTTTACTGTACTTCTGCTTTAAAATACACTGTAATATACCTTCACATTTATGGTTTTTGAAAATGAAAACCATGAATTATCATACATTATCAAAATCGTACATTTCCAGAAATCACATATGATTATATTTTAACTTATTTTTGTTATCAGTTATGTATATTAGTGTGTTTTGTGCTACGCTTTCTGTTATTTATTTCTGTAGTTGAACTCTTTTTTTCCACCTGTATTATCCAGATTTTGATAACTCAAGTAGCACGGTATATTAACATTATATCAATTAAAATATACAGTTATGAGTTATAAAATATAGCCTTTAAGTGCCAATATGTCATCCCATAATGCCTGAATCATTTTTACTGTGAATCCCTGGCAACCCTGTCTGCCAGTTTTAAAACACTTAAAAAATGCTTGCTGGTTTAAGCTGGTCAAACTGGTGTTCAGATGGTTTTTGATGATTGATCAGCTGGTCTCCTAGTCTGAGTAGCCAAAAACAGCCTGACTAGCTGAAGAAGGTAGTCTCCTTAACCAGCTATGATCAAGCTAGAAGAACTATAAAACAATAATATATTATGTAAAATGTGTGTTTGTGTGTGTTTGTTAACACACACACACATATATTGTTACGTAAACTATTAGATTTTTTTTTTTGTTCCCCAAAAATTAAAAACTACAATAGTCATTACTACATTGTTATTTTATCATTAATTTATCACTTTATCATTATTAAACTATTTCATTTATGTTATTTTACATTTTTGGTGTTGTTTTACATATTTTGTCATTGTACCTTCCAATATTAATACATAGAACGCTTGAGTGCCAAGCTGTTTCTATGGTAACCACCTCAGATGTTCTGAGTTCGTCTCGCCAAATGGAAAAACACACACTGACTAACCTTATACTAATCTTACCCTATATTGCAGTGTGCTGCGGTCAGGATCCAGTATTTGTTAATCAGGGTCCCGCCACAGAAGTGCTGGCCCGTGGCGCTCTGAATGGACACAATGTATCTGATGGAGTACGGTGCAGGGGCGTATCCGCCCACGATACGGCCCTGTATCACATCCTGACCTGAGAAACAAACCAGCACACACGTGAACTCACTGACAGCATCTTCAAGCTCTAGATTTTTCTTTGCATACGTGCACGTGGAGGCCGCTCTGACTCCAAACCTTTGTCTCGGAGGGAGAGAGTGTAACTTAAGGTTGCTAAATTTGTCTTATACTATGTCAATACCGAACAATGCGGTGTAAACAATATGGGTTTTTTCCCCGTCTAAATCTGTCTGCACAAGACTATAGTTTCCTAACACGTGCGTCACGGACAGATGATTCACGTTTGATTTGACTGGTGACTAGAAAATCATCTCTGGTCTATATGTTGCCCTTGGGCTTATTGATTGGCATTTAACAATTAGGCAGCTGTATGTGTTGTGGTTAAAGTAATCCTATACAATATTAGCAGGCCTTCATTCTGCCCGTGTGAAACACATACATGATGAATTGAATAATCTATAATGCAACCTTGATTGAATGATCTTAGACTTTATGAGGATTGGCAGCAGCGTGACCTTTATCAGATTGCTTTATGAAGCTCTCAACGTGAGGAAATCCTAAACGTTAAAGAGCACAAAGCGTTGAATTCCCCGTACATGAAGAGGTTATGTACTTCTTTTGTTTGCTGTTTATGTCGTGAAGTAGCGAAAAACAGTAAACAATGCTGAACATCAGTGTTTACGGATTTAGATTACAGTGTTTGGGGATTTACTGTAAATAGTCTTGTTGTGGGTTTTTAATATTCAGCGCAATTTTACATTAGATTCCAGCATCTGATGGATTGGTTAAGATTTTTTTGCACATTATAAGATTTATAATTGCTTTTCAGGGCTTTTTTTCATGTTGGTAATGGCTTCTTTGGATTTCCTTCAGTGGAAATGCATGCTGTCAGGATGAAGGGCCCATCCATCAATGAAAGTAAACTTTTAGTTTGTCCTCATATTTCATTTCTGCACTAAATAAATCACAACACTGACAAAACTTCAGCCAGACATCCAAAATTGCTTACATATTAACTACCCAGTATTAAAAGTCAAATCCAAAATGTCTCCTATAGCAATCTTTATTTATTTTTTTGAGCTTAGAAAACTTGGCATTATTATTTTACTGTATATTAAACTTCAGTGTGTCAGTAAAATTCTATATATATATATATAATATATATATATATATATATATATATACAATGTTTGTATTGGGTGACTTTGGGTCTTTTTTTTCAGGAGAAGCAAATCTGATGAGTACATATTGAGATCTTTGACTTAATATTGCAGAGTTTGTTATTTTGGCAAATCTTATCACATTTCTTTACAAAGTCGTGAGGAAACTTCGGTAAAATCTAAAATTGATATAGCTTTTTATTAAATATGTGTAAAATATGATATATATATATTATGTTATTCAAAGAACAATTAAAAAATATATAATTTGTTATTTTTCTCTTTTCTTTTTCTCTTGAGATTTTAAAACTTTTTTTTCCTGTAGGTTGACAGATTGAATCTAAAACATTGGAATATTCCATCAATTTATTTTATTTTTTAAAAATGTTGTTATTATTATTATTATAAAATAATTTATTCTAATTATAAAATATATTTTAAAATAAATAATAAGTTGTTGTGATGTTGTAAATTGATTTTTGGAATTTTAATTTTTATTTTGTTGTTAGTTTGTAGAAAGTCACCCAAACTTTTTTTTTTTTAACAAGATTGTATTTTTGCAGTAAAAACTTCACTTACAGTTCATTGCTTTGCTCAAGGTACAGTATGCGATTGCTCCACTAGCCACAACAGTCAATGCCGCTATACTGTGTTAATGCACTGAAAGGATTTTATAGGACTGAAGTATAAATCTGTACTTACAGCTCACCACGAGGAGCTCCAGGAGAACACAGAGCAGAAGCAGCGGCAGGTTCATACTGATGGAGATGCAGACGCAGACGCAGAGACAGACACATCCACTGGTGCAGACCAGACTGAGAGGAACTCTGCTTCAGGTACTCTGATTCCTCACCTGGGGAAAGATCACCTCTGCATTCTCAGGTTTCCTAGTTCTAGTTCCTATTTCCGTCTCCATGGTCACAATGTTGCGGGAACAATATATAATTGAAGCTTTCTTAACCAAACCTGTGAACGTTTGTTTTGGGTTTGATTTAGGATCAGTACAAATGCCTACGTCACATGCAATTTGCGTCATATCGCAGATTAAATTCTGCAGTTAAAGAATCAGTCAAATTTACTGTAGCTTTTATTATTCTGTCTCATATTTCAGTCCCTTTTAACTGAACATTATTAGAAATCATTTGCACAATTTCAACAAAACTTAATCTACATCTCGAAAAGAACAGAATAGAAAGAGATTTAAAATAAATAAAATAAAATAATAAAATAACCAGTCAAAAGAAATTGCATAAAATGGCTAAACTGGATCATTTGATTTCAGATGACACTTTATTTTGTTGTTTGACATTTTTATCATTTTGAGCCCCTTTTAACAGAAAACTACCAGAATTTTTCACAATTTAAAACCCCTAACCTACATACCAGAATGAAAAGAATAAAAATGATAAAAAATAGAATAAAATAATAAATCAAAATAAGTTCAAAGCAGTGTTATTTTAGTATCATTGGGATTCTATTACAAGTTTTGTTAATATTTTGAATTAGATTTTATTTTTATAGTTTCTGCTTTCATGTTAAATTTAGTTAAAGTTTTAGTAATTTTTCTGTGTTTTTGTTAGTCTTTTTATTAATATTTTGTTTTAAATATGTCAATGTAGTATTTATTCATTTTCATTTCAGTTTTAGTTTTAGTTTTTTTTAGTACATCAAGTTAAACTAGATTAAATATAGATATGTTGCCTTGGAAGCTTGTTTTTAAGTTTTTATATTTTATTAAATTTGTATTCATTTTTTTTATTTTTTTTTTATTTTTTATTTAATATTATATATATATATATATATATATATATATATATTATATATATATATATATAGCTTTTGAAACCCCAGCTAAAGTAATTTTTTGTGATTTCTACATAAAATTATCCTTCAAAAGGTAAGGAACATTCTATGAAAATGTAACCTTGATATCTTTAATACTGACTGAGTAAGACCATGTTAAAGATTGAAATCTTAGTGAAATTAATGGTTGAAATCAAACTTTGATGGTTATCTCATAATTAGATTTTGAGACATTGAGACTGAATTTCACAGAGAGGGTCATAGACATTGAGACTGAATTTCACAGAGAGGGTCATATATATATATATATATATATATATATATATATTATATATATGTATATATGTGTCATATATACAGTGTGTTTATTGGGAAAATATAGTAAGTAAGAGTGTGTGTGTGTGTGTGTGTGTGTGTGTGTATAAATATATATACACACACACATTACTTACTATATTTACTTATTATTATTATTTTTTAATTATATTTGTTTTTTAATTTATTTATATTTTTACATTAATGCAATATATTTTAATACAATAAAACATTACAAAAAATAAAATAAAAATCTGGGTGCCAGTGAATGGTTCTGAACCGCTTTAACCAATGGACCAACAGAATCCAACAAAATCCCCATTAGATCTGGATTGCCCAAGATCTGGAGCAGGGATCATTAAAAATGAAGATGCGGATGAAGTGGCGTGGTCTCTGTGACCAGTGTGAGCTAATGATCTCCTCTCAATCTGACACAGCACAATCTACGTCTCATTTCTTGTGTCTCTTTCTCATGGCTGCTTCCCCCGGGTGCTGACTGCTGCCGTTTTAATACCTGATCTGTTGTTCTGCTCTCTTGATTCTACCACAACAGAGCAATTAGCCCTCTTCGCACCCCTCCTCATCATCATGACAGGATGTCTCTGGCTTCTGTGTTAGATCCTCTGCTCTGAGCCCTGCAGGGTCCTGTCCTGTCACACATGTTTAATGGAGAGTTTGGGGACTGTTCTGTTGTCAGTGGACTATTAATCGTGGCTTTGGCATTTATTAATAACTGACCTCTTAAATTGGATCTTTCATCCATACAGTTGTCATGGTAATTAGGGGGACAGTGATGTCACAGCACTGCTGAGATCCCTCACTGTAGGAGTGTTAGCAAGAATCAACTAAACGATTCAGTCTTTTATTTTATAGAGTCTGTAGTTGTAATAGCATTATAATAAAAGTGTATAGTCTTTTATAGAAGTTTGAGAGGGAATAAATTATGTGGAATAACTTTAGATGTCAAAATAAATCAGATGTTCTGTTTTTTATTTTGTTTTATTTTCACCATTTTAAAATTCTACATAATATGGGATGTTTTTAAATGACATTCACTGGAGATAACAGACAACTAAATCTGATTACCTTTTTTTATCACTTCAACAATTTTTAAATTCCACAAAATTATGTGAAATAAGTTTAAATGACATTCGTTAGAGTCATCTAAATGACTTAACAAACAACTAAAGCGGATTACAGGTTCCAATTTTATTTTATTTACAAAATGACTTCTAATTCTACATAATTATGTGGAATAAATTTAAATTACATTCAGTGGAGGTGACAAACAACTCGAGATGATGAACTATTATATTATTTTATTATTTTTTTGTTTTATTTTTTTCACCGCAGACCATTTTTAAGTTCAACATGATGTGTAATTTAACTTTAGACGACATTCACTATAAAAATTTTTTTTTTGTTTTATTTTTTTTACTTTTTTTTTAAAAATGAGCTTTTTTTTTTTGAAGTAGTTTAATTGAATTTTTATAGTACTTTAATTAACATTTATTAAATTGTACATTTTTGCTTTTTATTTAAAAATCGCAAGAGCATATAAAACCAACTTTAGCTTTTGTGTTAAATGAGAAAAAAAGGATAGCATTACACAATAAAACAAATGACAATATTTGCTGTAAAAACACTTCATAAATAAGTAATTCTACTATAAGCAAAGTTTTAATACTGATGTATCAAATGAACCAATTTAGACAGTATTGAGACACTCCCCAGACATCCTGATTTTATCTTTATATTCGGTTAAGATCCTATAATGTCAAACTTTTCCCACAAGTGATTCTAAAGCTGTTCTGTAAGCTGCCAACCTTTGTTTTTAAGAAAACTCCCACAGTCTGAGTGGGTGTGAGATGAAGGATGAAGGAACGAAGACAATAATATGGTGTAAAGTGGGATGTGTTTGCGGGGAAAACCATGTTGTCAGATTAAACAAAGACACTAAAGGTAAATAAATCTAATAATTTAGTTGCATATACAGAGATAAAAATATATATCTGGGAAATAATGTGCTCATCCAACAGAAAATAAAGCACTGATTAAATGTTAGAAAGGAAACTGAATCATTATATTCGAGTAACAAATGTCCCAATAGCTTAAATCTGAGAACCATATTTATTGTCTGTCATAAATAGCATCCACAGATGAATAGATATTAGTCTGTTTCTAACAGTATTTTATTACACTGAAAGCAAATACTTTAAATCAGCTAGGCGTTACCTAATAAACTCGTCATTTTATCCATAAGCACATTGCTTATTAAAATGCAAACATTTCCTTGAACTGAATAGATCCTAATCGACTTTAATGTCATACTTTATACAATATATTGTTCTGATCTGGTTAGAATTAGCTTATAAAGAGTCTAAATGCAAAAGTCTTTAGCTCTAAATCATTAGTAATGTCAGATTCTGGTTTTGAAAAGCCCTTTTTGTATCAGGATAGCATACAATCAATCAATCAATCGTGTGTCATTTCCAAGAAAATTATGGGGGGTAAAATCTTAAACTTGTTGTTAAAAACATTTCTGATCATGTAACCCAAGCTTGCGATATTTTGAAACGCTGTTCATCTGACAACACCCTCAGTACTTGTGTTTAACGCTGCCATTGAAACGCGTGAACAGGGTGTTGTTCTGAATCTCCAGCACACAAAAAGTCACAATAAAGAGTGTTGAATCAGATACGAGTGACACTGAGGGACTTCATCTTTGTCAGGTACTAGGTCAGTATCTGTTATACTGTGGGATAGATGTACAGCTTGTTGTTTGACGGACAACAGCAGGCCCGCAGAAGCACTGGACATGGATAGTGTGTCAGTATAAAAGGAGAGAAGTACTGAAATCAGCAGTTGGAGGTCATTCAAACTTGGTAGGTGAGGAATTATCACTGGTGAGTCTTCACATATTTTATTTCCTTTTTCCTCCTCGACTGTCTAATGTCGAAAAGGCATTAAAACGTCTCGTAATAGTCATTGACTTGTAAAAAAAAAAGCCTAAGTGACATGATCTTGTGATCAGATATTTCTTCTGCACTCTTGAACTGTATCAGGTTGCTATTGTACAGTTTTAAAGGATGCAAGCAGACATACAGATTTCAGCATTGAGAGACTCGTTTTCATTTATTACAGGCTTTCGCAATATTTCGGACACTTATTTTCTTACAGCGCTGACAGAATGGCTCAGTTATTGTGGGTATTTCTTGTGCTCGCTGTAATGATCAAAGGTAAGCAATGCAATTCTTCATTAAAAAGTGATAATTTGACTCAAAGAGCTTGGAATTAACATTTGTCTAATTCGTTTAGAAGTCTATTCTGCATTAGAAATTTCAGGATATAGCATTCAATAAAAAGTCATGATGTTAAAGGCACATTTATAATTGCATATGTAAGCAAACATAATCATAGTTAAGCTAAAAGAGAGTTTTAAACACAATGATATCATGGTATGTGGGTGTGGCTGGGATTGTTTCATAGAAACTCATTTTAACATCATCTAATCTATAAATATTCTACTAAAATGTTGGATATATAGCCTAAATAGGCAAAATATGTATTTTGCATGTTTTTTTGCATTGACTAGATACATTGCCACAAAGGATCATTGGGGGTCAAGAGGTTGTGCCTTACTCTGTCAAATACCAGGCATCTCTTCAGGTTGACAGGAAGCATTACTGTGGAGGAACCCTCATTCAGCCTCAGTGGGTGTTGACTGCTGCCCACTGCTGGAGACCGTACGTAATGAAGCTCGATTTAAAACAACATTTGGTTAAGTTTTATATGAACAGAAGGAAGGAATTTCATTGGAAAATGCCCTGTATGTTGTATTGTATTTGAATGGACAGGGCCAGTGTGATTCAGGTGGTGCTGAGTGAGCACAATCTTGCTGTAGAAGAGGGATTTGAGCAAGTGCTTGATGTGTCCAGAGTCTACAGTCATTTTGCCTACAATCCAAAAACTTTTAACAATGACATCTTGCTCATTAAGGTAAGAAACGCATAACAAATACAAAAAAATGACTGATTCTGTGGTGCGATTTGAAGACTTGATATATACAGTACGTGAAGAATCCTGCTACAGATTTTTTTTTTTCAGATTTTTTTATATTGTTAATTAATGTGCAGTGATTGATCAATAAATATTGATCAAGTTTCTTTTACAATGTTTTACAAAGTATTAATTTAAATAGAAGTATTAAAAAAATATATATCCATAAAAAAGTATTTTTCATTTAATAAAAAGTATGCCTTGTCTTTATCAATTCCATATTGAAATGTGAAATGTTCAACATCAGTCAAGAATATTTTCTACCCATTGTCACCATTACAGAAATCACACAAGTAATCAATATTCAGTTTTACTCAAAACACAGCTGAGTTTTTCAAAACTGCTGTTTTTGTTTGAGCGACTGAAATGTCAACTTCGAGCTTAAAGGTGGGGTAAGTGTTTTCTGGTAGCCAATGTTGATATTTCAAATCACCAAAACAAACACGTCCCTACCCCAAAAGTGTCTCGCCCCTATTTTGATAGCTTCGCCCCACACATACATACGCAACCCAGGCAACAATAAGTTCTGAGACAAAAGCAAAACCAGTGTTACACTGTGTCTACACCGGACGCGACAAATATAGAACTCATTATAATTTGTGATTCTGTGTTGATTTGTTGAGTTGATGCACTGCATGTCAAATGACAGAAAGATGATGCTGCGTTCTATTTATGACGTACTGACACAAATTTCAAATGATTTTCAAAAAGTCACCTTAGCGTGTCCAGTGTAGACAGATCTTAGCTGTTGCGGCGCGGCCCAACAACTGTCGCATCCGGTGTAGACATGATGTTACTCACCTATCGAGAAGAAACAAAGCAACCTTGGTGTCCGTTCGCAGGCCTTCCTGCTCATTGAGTTCTCTCCAGTGCTGGAAACCTGATCTGAAATTTACATGGGTCCTACTTCTTGCCTTATCGTAAGCCTTCTTATGTTCTGCAGATGTTTTCCTCTTTTGTTTTTATCTGTCGTCGCTCGGCTCGGCTAATGTCCGTCCTGTGCACTGAGCGCTCTCTCCTCTACATCATGAGTAGACAAGCCCCTTACTGCTGATTGGCTACAAGTTTGTTTTGGTACTCGGCCGGAGTTTTCTAAAGCATTTTTTTTAAAAATACATACCCCGCCTTTAACCAATGGCTTGAGCTTTTGGGTAAAATCTCAAAATCTCTTTGTTTGCCCAATGGCAGATGGGGAGAGTGTTTGGGGAAACCTGTTTGGAAACTGCCATTATTTTCAAGATTTTGGTGTAAAGTGCACACCTCACATGAAGACATATTTATTTTTTCCCCCAGCTCAGTGTTCCAGCCCAGATTAATGCTTATGTTCAACCGGCCACACTGCCAACCATAGACACGCCTGAGTTAATTGGAGGAACCAGCTGCACCGTGAGCGGATGGGGAGTGACACGAATATATAGCTTCTATCTGTCACCGATTCTGCGTGCAGTGGATGTGTCAATCATGAGCTACTGCCAATACTACTACTACTACAGAGTCAACGACAACATGATTTGTGCGGGCTCTCGCTTCGGGGGAAAAGACGCCTGCCAGGTAATCAGAGGTTTAAATGCAAACGACAACTTCCCCAGCCCTGGTGGCAGCAAATGGAATAGAGCGCAACAGGTCCCACCCACTTTTTCAAAGTATTTTTCTTATTTAACCAAACCATTTAGCTACGAGATGAATCCCAACATTACAAACTTTAATATAAAATTCTATTGATATAAAACTATTGATTTAAAGTTATTAATTTTATATTATATATATATATATATATATATAGAGAGAGAGAGAGAGTATATATATACTGTATAGAAACAATGTATTTTTTGTAGTGTTGGGTTTGAGTCCACCAAAGTCCAAGTCCAAAATGGGCCGAGTTGGACTCAAGTCCGAGTCGAGTCCAACTAAACATTAATGTTTGTCATTAAGTATCTTAAGCTTGTTTTAACCTTTACAGCTAGAAAAAGCAATGTCGATTTAAATGTAACAAAAGCAAACCTCTATTGCATCTTGCCATTTTGATTTTTGATTTCACATCATCTCATGATTTGTGTTCTGCTCAGCTAACCTAAAGTAACAAAAGTTATGGCTGACTTGATTTATGTTTATGACATATTTCAGAGTCAGCTGTAAGGACCTTTGAAATAACAGAAATCATTTGGCGAAGTGGTATGGACATATAATACAGTCAAGACATGCCTTGCACACGTTGAACGTTCATCAACCAATCAATAGGTTACTACAGAAATAGCCAATACAGACATTTAATCAGAGGTTCAATTGGGATTTGTTATGTGGGGGAGTGGGGAACTGTGGTTTCAGGCTTTTGAGGGGTGCATATGTTTATGCAAAGCCTATATCTTATATGAATTGGCAAACTGTAAAGTAACTTGAGAGAGTCCTCTGCTATGAACAATTGCTGATCAAAATTATTTTTACATGCTGCATGGCAGTGTGCAAAGCTACATCTGTTTGCAGGATTTTTAAAATCAAATATAAGACGTGTTTGAAGATGTGACCTTTTTTAAGGCCTGCAAAAATTAGTATAGAAATAAAAATAAAACCATATGAGCAGGGTAGGGCAATGTCTTATTAAACTGTAAAATGACTGTAAAAACATGATTTACAAGAAATTATTTTTAAGAAAAGGGATGAGTCATAAGTATAAATTATAGTATGGGTTGAAGTTCACATTAGTCTGAATAAAAACTGCAGATGGGCAGATTGAAAATGCAAATTGATTATCTGCCAGCAGGAGGCGCTTTTGGAATGGCAGAAATACAGTGGTTTCCCTGGAAACGGCTTTACACAAAGCAGTGCAGCACTCATAAATGCTTCTTTATCAGATAATAATGAAGATGCCATCAAAACTTTTTTGAAGACAGTCGGTTCCCTTCAGAGATACATCCTTATAAAAACACGCTTACTGCATCATTGCTTGAATTAGTATAAGAAAAGCGTTTAAAAATATAGCCAATATAGCAGTACAAGGAAAGTCCACTGATGTGTTATCGCAAGCCCCGGTCCAATTTAACCCCTGCATTTAATTAAGTAATAAATGTAAAAATAAATAAAATATCTGTTCTACTAAAGTAATTCAGATAAGAGCAGTGAGTGATTTTCTCTATTTCTTTTGTTGTTTGATTAACAATAATGACACATAATAACACAGGTTTATGCTGCTGTCGCTTGCATAAGACTTGATGCACAGATCAAATATTTCCAGCTGTTCAGGTTCATTTAAGACACACCTGACTGCATTTACATGAATACTCTTCAAGACGGCCATTTTGACATAACTTAGTGTATTTGTGTGTGGCAATAACATGCGAAAAAGAACTTAATTCGATATTAGCATACTGACTGCGCGTTTGTGAGAGCGCTTTGAGTGTGTGCACACATAAACCTGGCTGCTTTTAAGTACTCGCAAGACTTTAAGACACTTTAGGATACTGTGTGTACTTTTTGTGAATGTGCTTTTTGTTAAAGTGGTGCTTTTGGTCATTCGCTTATTCTGTTTGGCTTTTTTGTGGCAGTGCTTGGTCTTTGTGACTGACAGGTATACTAAAAGTTGTACTTGAGTGCGAGTTTGAGTACCCCACTTCAAATCTAAAAGTTGTTTTTTTGAGTGCGAGTTCGAGTAAAGATCCCCACTTCAAATTTTTTGGTAATTTGGTAAACATTGCTGTACTTTGTAATTGTTTTGAGACTTTTGTATTATTATTTTAAACTTATTTTATTATTTTAATACATTTGCAATGCTTTAATACTTAAAATTATTGTAATACTTAAAAAGTATGTCTATGCCACTTTTAGTGCACAAAAATAAACTGATATAACTTAAGAAAATAATATTAAAAATAATTTTTTTTAAGATAATCTCATAGATGAATATTTTTGGACACTAAAAAACATTAAATACTTAAACTAACTTTATTGGATCTTTTATATCATTATTTTGGCCCACCCCTATTTAGAGACACTTTATGAAATTTATAAACTATAAGCTGGGTTGTTTAAAGTTGCTCAGAGTTTAGTTTGACCCCTCAAACACACCTGCATTTTCATGGCAGTCTGCAGTTTCCCTAATTTATGATGGCAAACAAACCCTCCCGAGGGTCCCGCCAAAGGGATTTCTGTGAATAAGGTGTTCTGGGAATAAGGGTGCGGTCCATTGCTGACAGTTCATGGAGACTTTAGATATATGGTACAGCTTTCAGGGCTTTATATTCAGCTTCTTTATGTTAGTGTAAATCAAGGTGTGATAACTTAATTTAGTTACACAATAGGTAATGTTTACAGCTTTGCAGGTAACAAAAGAGTCCAGATGGTTTCAGTTTCAGTGTTTAAATAAGTTTTTTAAAATTAACCTTGAAGAATGGAAAACAGAAAAAAATGTAATGTAAAAAAATAAGGTAAAAATAAATATATATATATATATTTTTCAATTTTTAAGATAATGTAATTTGTGATGGAGGAAAATGTATTAAAATAAAAAAAAAAGTCAAATACATTAATCTTTCTTCTTTCACAGGGCGATTCAGGCGGTCCTCTCATTTGTGATGGGACTTTAGAAGGCATTGTGTCATGGGGAATCGGCTGTGCTCTTCCGTACTATCCTGGCGTCTACACAAAAGTGAGAAACTACAGCCGCTGGATCGACTGGATCATCAGCTCTGACAGCTGAAACATAGGTTCAACTGAATATGGGAGGCCTTTCCTTCAATCAGAATTAAGAAAAGGTGTAATTTGCGAATTATTTATTTTTAAAGTAATGATTCTTTCTTAATGTTTTGTTTATTTTATTTTTAATTATGGGTCTCAAAGATTATAGATTAACATGCATATTTTGCACTATAAAAAAGCATTGAAATTTTATTTTTTATCTTATGTCCAAGCCTATTTTCACCCATATTTCCATATATATGGAATGCTTGAAATTAGTTTTGAAGATAAATATAAACTGTGCCCATATGAATTTCTTTAGAAAACTGTATTCTATTTAGTTTTTCTAAATGTTGGAACAGATAGAAAAGTCCTTCAATGGGATTTAAAAAGCATCCCAGGATGCATCTGTTTGATGGAATGACTTGGAAGAAATCTAGCTGTCAGTTAGATTGATGGAACTGTCACAGTTTCGTTTTGAAATACATAAAGTTTACAACAAGCTCTTACTTGCCTCTTTATTATTGTCATATGAAGTCTCTGAACTCTGGACTGAGTAAACAGGATGATCTTTACTCATCCGTCTGGTTGCTTACAATTTGTGCATTACCTCAATTAAATATTTTCTAGTGCTCATGAAAATAAATGTTTAAACCACATTTAGGTAAGTGAAATTGTTTTGTTCATTATGTTGACGATCCTCTGTCTAATGATTGTCAGAATGCCGCAATGCACAATCCTATTCGTGGAATTCCACACCTTGTCATTAATATAAATTATTAAGTAAATGGGAGTTTTCACATTGCTGCAACAAATTACTTCATTCTAAGTGGCACAAAGTCATTGCATCAGTGATTTCCTCCTTAGTCACACACACACACACACACACACACACACACACACACACATACACACACACACACACACACACACACACACACACACACACACATACACACACACACATTAACTTGTGACTTGAAGCCATGTAGTGCCTGCTGTCAGAACAGAGTGTTCAGTCAGCAGCATTATGAATAGCTGGAGCCCAGAAGCGCTTGTTCGGAAATCTCAGGAAGCCAAAGAACAGGCGTATTGTCCCTACAGCAAGTTCAGAGTTGGAGCAGCTGTCTTAACAAGCGATGGAACCGTGTTCACAGGTGAGGACACTGTTAAAAAATATGTCTTTGTTATTTGAAACTACAAATATATACAGTACATAACATTCAAATGTCTGGGGTTCTTGAAATTTTTAAATGTTTTTGAAAGTCTCTTATCCTCACCAAGGCTCCCATTATTTGATCAAAAATACAATTAAAACAGTAATAATGTTAAATATTATTCAAATTTAAAATAACTGCTTTCTTTTTGAATATATGTTAAAATGTAATTTATTCCTATGATGCAAAGCTGAATTTTCAGTACCATTACGTTGCATGATCCTTCAGAAATCATTCTAATATGCTGATTTGCTGCTCAAGAAACATTTCTTATTATCAGTGTTGAAAACAGGTGTGTTGCTTCTTGAATTAATGGAAAGTTCAAAGTACAGCATTTATTTGAAATAGAATTTATTTTGGCTCATTAGAAATATCTTGACTGTCACTTTTGATTAAATGCATTCTGTCTGAATAAAAGTATTAATGTCTATTAAGAAAAATCTTACTGAACCCAAACCTTTGAATTGCAGTCTGTATTTGTCTTGTAGCTATATTTTGTGTCTGTTTTTCATGGTTCTTTAGCATGTAATGGTGATGTTTAACAGGTTGTAATGTAGAGAATGCATGCTACACTGCTGGATTGTGTGCTGAGAGGACTGCAATCTCTAAAGCTGTGTCTGAGGGACATAAGAGCTTCAAAGCCATCGCAATTGCCAGGTAATTCTGTATATAGCTATATATGTATTGACTGAAGTATAAGTAGTGTTGAGTAATATTCCTTAACTGACTTTTTTGCAGTGACCTTGAAGATCGCTTTATTTCTCCATGTGGAGCCTGTAGGCAGTTCATGAGAGAGGTCAGTTCTTTAAAAATGAAATATTGCAAACTGAGCATTTTTTTTATTATTGTTTTGTTACTACTATAATTTACAAAACATAGAAGTTACACTGTGGCTTGCGAAAACAAGTCATCAGGGAAAACCAAAATATGAGTCAACAAACAGCATGTTTGGAAATAATAGGATTTTGTGAAATGTAAGTGTGGCTTAGAATTTAAAAAAAATAATAATAAAATTGTAATACACATAATTTTTCAGCTTCCTTTGATACTGTCATCTAACAGACTGGTTGTCATTACTCTTACAGTTTGGCTCACAGTGGGACGTGTATATGTCCAAATCTGATGGATCTTACAAACTGATGACAGTGAAGGAGCTCCTGCCGTGTTCATTTGGCCCTGATGACCTGAGGGCAAGAGAAAACCATTAGACTTTTGACATAAAGCCATGACAGATAGATTTAAATGTATTGAATGGATGGTTATATTATTTTCCTATGAAATAATATAAATGTGTAAACTAATAAATAGTAGGTCTATTCTGAATTGATGTGTGGTTAAATTATTATTATTATTTTTTTTTTGCAATGTGTGCTTTCATTGTGACATGCGCAGTGCTGGGGAAGCTACTCTGAAACTGAAGCTTGACCAGCTACAAGCTACTGGTAAAGTAAAGTAGTTAAGCTACATTCAAGCTACCCTTCTGAAAAAGTAGCTAGCTACACAAGTTACTATCAAAAAGTAGCTAGCTACACTGAAACTACTTTCAGTTTGTTTTTTTAAAAAAAAAGGAAGATATTGTGGTTTAAAACAACATACTCTAATGCAATCATGATTTCAAAGAGTATGGTGAATTTAGGTTGATTGGGACACTTTTCCAAGCCATTTCAATGACAAAAGTGTCCCAATCATTTGATTTTGATATCTGATACACACAATAATAAAATAGGCTACTGAATAGTTATATAGTTATATATAATCTTAAACTGACTGTCAACGTGCAAAATTGGTACTAACATAACATCAATGAAAGAATAAAATGTATGCAACTTAAACTGGATATGGAGGAGTACGAATGTACAAATTACAGTTGATTCATGTGAAATATCCGCTCCTGTACATCCTTTGCAATATCATCATACGATCTCTTGTTGTTGGAAAGACTGTAAAGCCCATTTTCTATTTTATATTTGCTTGGATACAATGACAAACGTTAACTGATCTCTAAAGCAGTTCTTCAGTTCTTGCATGATACAGGACTGTCTATAAGAATTTAATTCAAATATTGACCTGTGGGGGGCAGTAATACGCCTAGAAATGTCTACTACACCATAGACATAAAATACAAGCTCTTACTTGTCTATATATTGCATTCCTTCTGGAAAGAGTAAACAAGATGATCTTGATTCAGCTGTCTGGTTACTTACAATTCTGTGCATTACCTCAATTAAATATTTTAATATATATTTAAGTGAAAGTTGAGTTTTTTTCATTATGTTGAGTGCTCTGTCTTATGATTGTAAATCACCTTGTCATCTAGGCCCAAAATGAATTTTTGAAGTCAATGTGAATTTTGACATTGTTTTATCAAATTACGCTAAGCGTCAAAGAGGCATTGCATCACTAATTTCGTCCTTAAACAGTCACACACACTAAGTTTTATCACTTAGTGCCTGGTTGCTGATACAGGCGCTCCAGTCAGCAGCATTATGAGTTGCTATAACCCAAAAAAGCTTGTTCAGAAATCTCAGAAAGCCAAAGAACAGGCATATTGTCCCTACAGCAAGTTCTGAGTTGGAGCAACTGTCTTAACAAGCGAGGGAACTGTTTTCACAGGTGAGGACTCACAAAAATTTCAAATTGAAATAAGTGTTCTTATACATGTATTTTTATTTGAATCCTACAAGTACATGCCATTCAAAAGTTTAGTTCAATAAGATTTTTTAAATATTTTGAAAGGATTCTCTTATGCTCATCAATGCATTTTTGATCAAAAATACAGTAAAACTTTAATATTGTGAAATACTGTATTATTACAATTTAAAAAAAATTGTGATCAAGAAACATCAACGTTAAAAATAGTTGTGCTGGTTAATATTTTTGTGGAAACTGATACAGTCTTCAGGATTTTTTTTTTTATTAATAGAACGTTCAAGAGAACCGCATTAATGTGAAACAGAAAGCTTTTGTAACATTTTAAATGTTTTTACTGTCACTTTTGATCAACTTAATGCATCCTTGCTGAATAAAAGTATTAATTTCTTTAAAGTAAAATCTTACTGACCCCAAACTTTTGAATGGTATCAATTAAGCACCAATAAGAAGTATACTAAATAAATCCCTTCCAAAAAAAAAAAAAAAAAAACAGACAGGCAATATGACACATGAGTTTATATAAAAGTCTGCAGTACAGGTTGTAATGTAGAGAACGCCAGCTATCCTCTTGGACTGTGTGCTGCAATCTCTAAAGCGGTGTCTTGAGAAAAGGCAGAAAGAAAAAAAAAAAAACCCTGTTGGCAATTCGAAATTGGAATTGTAGTCGTGTTACAAACCAGATGTACAGTATAGATTTAAAATGTTTTGAATTGATGTATAGCTTTATTATTTCCCACTTGAAAATATATAAATATAAACTGATAAACAATAACCATATTCTGCACTGTTGTGTGGTTAATAACCGACTCACCCCTTCGAACTTTTTATTGATATTTATCTTAATGTACTTTTATTGTGAAGTACGTTTCTTATGACCTTTATTTTGAAAGACTAACAAAAAGTGACATCTCGCGGACCAATGAGCGTCTATGCATAAACACTGTCCTTGAGTAAATAATGTAGGGAGAAGGTGGGTCGGTAAACGGTCCCAGTTGGTTTCTCTCATCGTTAAATTTAGTGCTTTACTCGGCTCAAAATGTCAGTGAAACATGCTCTCGGTCGGGGGTTGGAGCTGGGAAGGTCGCTTCTCCAGCTGGGGCTCTTTAAACCAGCCGGCCGTGTGGCAGCGAAGCTCCGCGGCGAGAGGCTGCGTGTGTCCCGCTCGACCCGCACCGTCCAGCCGCAGACCTTCCTGCCCGCTCGGTTCCGCTTCTTCCGCCGCTCTCTCAGCGGGCTGGCCGCCCAGCTCCAGTCCGGGGCTTTCAGGAGAGGGCTTGGAGGTGGTGCTCCCAGAAACAGAGCTGTTTTCCTGGCTTTTGGGGTCGGTTTGGGGCTGATTGAACAGCAGCTGGAGGAGGACAGGACAAGCGCTGCTCTGTGTCAGGAGATACAGGTGAAAAAGACCATCACAAATTGACGATATTTGTATATCTAATAATAATAATGATATTGCATGATAATAATTAAGCATTCCTGCAGCTCAAACAGTGGCATGGTCATGTTGATTAACAGAGAAGGCATAAAAAATGTATTTGCTTTGGTAATAAACGTCTGCCAACTGCATAAATGTAAAATAATTAAGTAATTTAAATGTATATGACTTGGCCATCACAATAATAAATTATATTTTAACATCTATTAAATAGAAAACAGTTATTGTAATAATATAAAAAAAAAATTACTGTATTTTTTTTAATCAAATAAATGCAGCCCTTGTTCCGAACTTTGACTGGTAATGTATTATATATTATTATATTTTAACATATAGTATAACACTTGTTATATTAATATAATATTATTACAATGTTGCAGTATTTACTCCTTGTTGCATAAAACACTTATTGCATGTAACATTGCGATGTTACGTTTAAAGTAATTCATAAATGTAATTGAAACATAATTAAGAAAAGAACAGGTTATTAGTTAACCTAGTCTGATTACAAAATACTGAACAGTAACAATCATTTGATGTTTTACATGTAATTATGTCATTATCTATCGCATCAGGTTACTACTTTCTTCTAAAGTTTATTAGACCTAGTCAGTTTTGCACAAGTACACATGCAAATGATATGCAGAGAGTATTATAAATATATGCAAATTACAACATAGCAATTGTATCCATGATGCATTTATTATTTGTCAGCAATGCATGTTATTACATTGGAATACAACTTCTCTATTCATTTTCATTTAAATAAATTTCAGAAAAATTGTCAGTTGCAATTACATGTGTATTCACAGGCTTATTTGCATGTTTTCCACAATGTTTTTTCGATGTAGGCCGTATTCAGAAAGAAGAAGTTCCAGACCCCTCTGAAGTCTTTTACATCAGGGTACAAGTTGGAGGACTATGTGATTGGGAAACAGATCGGGAAGGGTTGTAATGCAGCGGTGTATGAGGCAGCGGCTCCGTTCGCGACCCCTGCGGAGAGCGGGAAGTGTTCGCTGGTGGAACTCAACCAGAAAGAAACAGATGATGACAATAAGAAAGCAGGACCACTTCGATTCTCAGCTACACCCAGCTTTCCTTTAGCTATGAAAATGATGTGGAACATTGGGGTGAGAATTTAGAGTATTTTAGCATTCTGTTGTGGAATAAAATTAATTATTTTGGATTTTGTGTAGAATGCATATACAATACAGTATTCCAGAATCCCTCAGCAGCTTTTTCTCATGAACATTAGGCTGGTTCATCAAGTGACGCCATCCTTCGCTCTATGTCTATGGAGTTGGTTCCTGCATGTCCACAGGCCTTAACGGAAGAGCAAAGAGAGTTCGCTTTGGATGGGTGAGTTCATATGTAGATTTTAGCAGTACAGCATGGCCTTAAAATAGACTGAATCATTGCCAATGGCTTTGCTATTTTTACAGCCACTTTGGAATGGTGCCTAAAAGACTGACCGCTCATCCCAACGTGATCACAGTGTACCGGGCCTTCACTGCTGAAGTCCCGCTGCTGCCTGGAGCTCAGGAGGAGTACCCCGATGTCCTGCCTGCCCGACTCAATCCACTGGGTTTGGGCAGCAATCGCACACTGTTCCTGGTCATGAAGAAGTGAGGAATCATGAAAGCACCCTGTTAAAAAAAATATATACACACATATATACACACACACACACACACACATATATATATATATATATATATATATATCGTGCATACCTAAAAAAAAGGGGGTGAAAAAAAAATCAGCAAAATATTGTTTCATATTATTTATATTATTACTTTATAACAAATGCATTATCATAATAAATTATATATATATATATATATATATATATATATATATATATAATTATTGTTATTTTATTATGATAATAATTTTGTTATAAAATAATAATAATATTGTAAAAATATTAATTATTATTAGTATCATTTATTTAGTACAGTGTTTATTATGAAAATAACAAAAATAAATAAGTAATAATAAATAATATTATATTATTATAATGCATATAATAATATATTTTATAAGAATGTGTTATATAATAATGTTTATGTATTAGTTACTGTTTAATTTGTAATAAGAATGTGTTATATAATAATGTTTATGTATTAGTTAATGTTAAAAAAATAGGCCTTTAGACTAATTTTCTGATGGATGCTGCTTGTGGTCAGTTTTTGATTCTGTGAAGTCATTATTGATGTCTGTGCTGTAGTTATCCATGCAGCCTGCGGCAGTACCTGGGGGTGTGTGTGCCAAACCGGATGCAGGCGTCTCTCATGCTGCTGCAGCTGCTGGAAGGGGTGGATCACCTGTGCAAGCAGGGCATCGCTCACAGAGACCTCAAATCAGACAATGTGCTCCTGGAGTTTGACAGCAGTAAGAGTCATTAGACAGGGCAGAGAGCATTTAATGCTAATGTAGACTTGCAGCTTTTTGCCAGCATTAGCTAAATGCTTCAATCACAGTAACTGTAACATTGCTGTAATGTGTTTTTATTTCAAAGCTGGGTGTCCCAGACTGGTGATCACTGACTTCGGCTGTTGTCTGGCAGAGGATTTGGGCCTCAGGCTGCCCTTCAACAGCTGCTGGGTTACCAGAGGGGGAAACGCCTGTCTGATGGCGCCTGAGGTGAGAAACGTCTGGAATAACACTTGAAGTGTCAGGGCTCAACAATAAGGATTTGTTCTGCTTGCCTTTTCAGGCCAGTAATTCAGATTTCTGCTTGACCTGTGAACATTTTTACTGGCATTTTAAGTTAAATGTTATATTTCCATTTATAAAAGGGGACAGCAAGAATGTCTCTTGCAAGGCATTTATTTGATTATTACTGAACATGTTTTATTAATCAAATGAAATGTATTTATGATTCCTTTGTCCTCTAGGTGGCCACAGCAGTTCCAGGTCCAGGGGTGATGATAGATTACAGTAAAGCAGACGCCTGGGCTGTAGGGGCCATCTCCTATGAGCTCTTCAGTCAGCCGAACCCCTTCTACAGCTCGGAGGGATTGGAGAGTCGCACTTATCAGGAACAACAGCTTCCTCCACTTCCTGCTTCTGTACCTGATGATGTACAGCTAGTAGTGAAGCTACTGCTACGCAGAAACACTCGCAAGGTATAATATTCACCAACAAACACTACCTTATATACGGGCAAACGCCATTTTAATTATATATATATATATAGAGAGAGAGAGAGAGAGAGAGAGAGAGAGATATTGTCATTTAATTAATTTATTTAGTTTTTACAAGCATGAGTAAATCTTACAAAATATGTGTAGGTAATTGTTTTGTTTTTTTTAAATTCCCAAAATAAATATATATATATATATATATATATATATATATATATGTGTATATATTTGTTTATATAAACTATTGATATTAAATTGGGTTAAAATATGTATACAGAAATATTTTATTATATATATATATATATATATATATATATATATATATATATATATAATATATATATATATATATATATATATATTTTATTGAGTTAAAAAAATGTTTTTTTGATTATGTGATGCTTTCAACATATATTTGGGTCATAAAAAATATAACTTGTAAAATTATATTTTAAGTAGTCACATTTCAGGAACACTTAATGGTCCTAAATATTAATTTTAAGCAATACATGTAGAAAGATTTCATCTTCATTCAGATCATTATTCTAATAGTAATAATAATAATTATTATTATTATTATAATTATAGTAGTAATAATGCATGCTTTATTGTTGTAATATTACTATCATGTTTTTTAAGCAAAAATAAAACCATAAGTAAAAATAATTCCTGCATATTAGTTATCGGACACAACATAAAAATCATCTGTATCAGTTATAAAAATGATGCTGTAAAATCTGTCAGGCTCTGGTTTACCCATAGAGAAACTCAACAACACTTGAATATAAAAACTAAGAAGATAAAGCAGTTCATGGACTGATTTATTTCATGATGTCCCTGATGGTTTGCAGCGCCCCAGTGCACGTGTAGCCGCTAACATGCTTCACATCACCCTGTGGGGCAAGCGTGTGTTGGCCAGCTTGGATCGGGCCAGAATGGATGAGCTGACGGACTGGCTGCTGTGTCAGTCTGCTGTGGTGCTGCTGAAGGGTCGAGGGTCCGGCGGGAGCTCCGTGGAAGCTGAACTCCAGAGATGCTTCCTCGCCAACATAGACCTGGAGGACCTCCGCGCCGCAGTCAGCTTCCTCATGTACGGACAAGAGCAGTGGAAATCCCTGCTAGTGCACTACACTGAGCCTTAGTGTGTGAGTGAGTGTTTACCAGAGAAACAAGCACAGCTCAGTACCAGTCTTTTTTTGTAGATTGTGGAAGCACTTTAATTTTAATGTCCTTAACTGACATATTTTGAAATTATGGCAGTTTATGCATTTGCACTTTTCACTATATATATACATTTAGAATACTTTATGCTTTTGATGACTCTTTAGAATAACAGCTTAAACCAGGTACAAATTCATGCATAATGTAATGCATTAATATCCACAGTATATCACGCTATACTGAATATTGCTTTAAAAAGTAGGCAAATGAATGCAGAATAAATTATACAGTTGATGGTTTTCTGACAGGATATTCAATAGAAATCTGAGCTCAACTTTTGGTAACTGATTGCATCATGAAATGTCACTGGAGCAGAGTTGGTTGGAGGGGTTGAAAAAGGAATTGGGGTTTGTGATGTCACTTTAGAGATTGAGCAAGTGATTATATTTGGATGAATTCGCTATTACAATCTTTAGATGAATTGTCATTGTGCATTAAAGGAAACGGTGAATTTTGAATGCACGTTGACTTCATGGTACATGGCCTGGAAAGGAGATAAATGGCAAAAACAATAAAGAATTTGAATAGTATTGAAATAATGTGTTCATTTGCATGTGGCAATAAAACAGTTTGGCAATAAATTAAACGTTAATATTTGCACTGCAGTGTAATATCATTGTGACATTTGCATTACTTTGGAATAAATTGCATTGCCCAAGAGAAATGGGTATAGTGCACCAGTGCTCTTAGCAGAAATGCATAAGACAACATATAGGCTATATAAAGAGAGAGAGAGAGAGAGAGAGAGAGAGAGAAATGTAATTTATTGCTCACATTGCAGGAAAAACATGATTGTGCTAAAATTGTAATTTCAAAATATATTTTTTCTTTTGAAATATGACCTGTTTGACAGATTTTGTCAACAAATCTAAATAAATAACACCAGTTTGTATTTAATAATAATGATAATTATTATTATTGTTAATAATAATAATAATAATAATAATAATAATGCACATTCAGTTCTTGTAATCTTTTATCTTTTGTTTTGAAGTTTTTGTTTAAAAATGCAAAATGAAACTAATTAAAAATAATGTTTGCATAACAGTTTTTGGTTGGACTTGGATATAAAAATAACCAGTATCAGAGTAATAACCAGTATCGTCCATTAAAATGAAAATCATAATGTAGTATGCACACTATATACCCATTCCTAGTAGGTGCAGTAGGGGGTATGATTGTGAAAAACAACACAGAGTCCAGCCCCTCATCACGCCATGGGAGAAAGTTCATTTTGAATCGCCTGAACTAATAGCGACATATAAAACTTTGCGTTTACACATTTGCGAAACCTTTCCGTTGAAACGGACCTCTAAACTCGGTTGTTTGCACAAGAGTTGGTTGCACGCTAAGCTGATCATGCTCTCTTCGATCAAACTCGTTAGTAAAACTCGAGCAGTCTTTGGTGGCTCTCAGATTTTTAAAGCGTGCGCTTCTCAGAGAGTCGTAAAACAGGGACACTTTGACGGGGATCAGAGCAATGTGTCTTGCACGCGCCGAATGTCCGGGACGGGCTTCAATGTCCCGCCGAGCGCGGAGTTTGTGGCGAGAGTCAGCGGGATCGCGACTATGTGCAAATTACCGTTTCAGAAAACAGCGGACGGACTGGACGCGGCGTTCGTCGGGGTTCCCATTGACACCGGAACATCCAACCGTCCCGGTGCAAGGTAATACTGAACATTCATATACCATCACACACGGTCATGAGTGGCACAAAAATGTCTGCGACAGTTTGTCATTGTATAATATACAATGAAAACACAGAAACTGTATTTGCTATGTGTATTATAGTATGCTATAGGACAGGGGTGCCAAACCCTGGTCCTGGAGATCTACCTTCCTGCAGAGTTCAGTTCAAACACAGCTGTCTGTAATTATCAAGTGCTCCTTCAGATCCTAACAGAGTTCAGTTCAAACACAGCTGTCTGTAATTATCAAGTGCTCCTTCAGATCCTAATCTGCTATAGCATATATAGTACTGTGTATAAAATAATACATTTTACATTTATGTTTTAATACATTTTATAGACATATATACTTGTAATTAAACAGATACCTGTGTTTTATGTATGTTTAAATATTATTTTATAACATTTCACATTTTCAAAAAATGACTAAAATAATTTAAATATGAATAAAATGTAATACAAAAATTATAATTATTTTTTTTATTATTATTTTTATTTAGATATATGCTTATAATAAAACATACTATTTATACATGTATTTGATATATATTTTAAATATATTTAGTAAAACCTACTATATATATATATATATATATATATATATATATATATATATATATATATATATATATATAAAATTTTTAAAATATAATTGTATAACATTTAATATACTTTCAAAGTGTTAAAAAATTATAAAATGTAATAAAGAATTGTTATTCAGTGTTTTAAACATTTATAACAATATTTATATCTAGACATGCTTATAATAAAACACTATATATGTGTGTGTGTAAATATATTTATTTAAAAAACATTTTACATATTTTCAAAAATGTATTACAAATATAAAAAATTCAACAAAGTAGTAATAAAAGTAACTAATTTTTAAAATAAGAATGTAATATAAATAAATAAATACATACAGTGCCATTTGAAAGTTTGTGAACCCCTTGCAAAATCTGTGAAAATGTGAGTTATATATATATATATATATAGTATTACAAAGCAAAATGTGAGTTATGGTTAAAATGTTCATGAATGTTGAGTCCCTTGTACTCAATACAGATTTGGTCCGAGGCACATCAGGGCAGAATCTGCTATGATCAGGTTGTACAATGGCTGGACAAGAGCGGCCCCATACGAATCACTAAGGGTGGCGGATCTTGGTGACGTTAACGTCAACCTCTTTGACCTGAAGGACACCTGCAAAAGAATACGAGAGGCTTATCGTGAAATTGTGGCCACTGGCTGCATCCCACTTACACTGGGTGAGAAAACATTTTCAGTATGCAGAAATACTTGGATCAGGTTTGAATCTACCTTTAATATGTTACTTCTCCAATTGTCTTGGATTCCCAGGAGGTGATCATACAATTGCATACCCAATTCTACAAGCCGTTGCTGAGAGGTTGGTGAAAACACGAGAGGTCCCCCTCCTAATTTTATAATACTAACTCACATTTAGTCTAAAATACTGCTATCTCTGCTGTTCAGGCATGGTCCAGTGGGCCTAATACATGTGGATGCCCATGCAGACACTAGTGACATGATTCTGGGTGAGAAAATTGGTCACGGGACCCCTTTCAGACGCTGTGTGGATGAGGGGCTCCTGGACTGCAAGAGGGTCGTCCAGATCGGGCTCAGAGGCTCGGGTTATTCTCCAGATAATTATGAGTGGAGCCGAGCACAGGTATCATGATGCTTTTACCAATAATCATCATATATATTAGAATGTAATGTGTCAGATAATATTCATTGGCCTACAAAGTGACATCATAGTTCCACCACTCTATAATGATGCTAATATTTGAGTCCGGTGCTTCTTTCATGTCTCTCATATAACTCCGCTGACATGCGGCCTTTTGTTTCATTCAAACACAGCAGCAGACATTTTTCGCCTCAGTTATCTTTCAAGTTATTTACTTAAAAATGATAGGCCTATGGCAATAATGTTAAAGTCTTTGTCTTGTTGCTGGAACGATTTCTTTGTACACTCTAATGGATTCTAAGATAAACAGATTAGATTTTAAAACAGTTTCAGTATTACACGTCTCCGACATTATTTAGGTGTTGAAAAGCAGTGTATTAATAAGTGATAAGACATTATCCCTCAAATGTCCCTCAAATGCGATAACAAACTGTTGGAAGTACATTATCCTGTCTGTCTCTGTTTGTTATATTATAGCCATATTATATTTATATTTTTAAATCATTTTGGTCTTTCCAGGGTTTCCGTGTAGTGGAAGCTGTGGAGTGCTGGCACAAATCTCTTGTCCCTCTCATGGAGGAGGTTCGCTCACAGATGGGAACCGGACCGGTCTATCTCAGCTTTGACATAGACAGTCTGGACCCTGCATTCGCTCCCGGCACAGGAACACCTGAGATTGCTGGCCTCACACCCATTCAGGTATGCTTTACCTGTCGCTCAGAGATGCTTAAACCTGCTCCACGAGTTGAGAATAAACTCCCATCACCCTTAAACCAACAAATGAAGGTCTTTTAAATCACTTTATGTTAATAATACTTACACAAGTATTTATATAAACATATAACTTGCTCCACACTATGCAACCGATATATAGAACAAGTGATTTGGAAAATGGACACAGTATTAATCTGGCATACTGTACTATAAAATACAGAACAAAGATACAGCCAAAAGCAGCCCTTAGACTTTGCGCGTGAAAGTTTAATATTAACCTTAGGGGTTGGTTAAAAGCGCACTGAAAGATAGAGACATGGCTGATTTGAATCTCAATCGACACGCTTTTGTGTAAAGAATAATGTATTTTGAATTTTTTTTTTAGGCTCTGGAAATCATTCGAGGTTGCCGAGGTCTTAATCTTGTGGGTTGTGATTTAGTTGAGGTTTCTCCACCTTATGACACCACAGGTACTGTATTATATATATATATATATATATATATAAATATATATATATATATATATATATATATAAATAAATTATTTATCATATTTCTATTATATTTTATTATTTACATTATATTTTTCACAGGAAACACTGCTTTGACTGGGGCTAACCTTCTTTTTGAGATGATGTGTGTCCTTCCAAAAGTCAAATATTATTGATTGCGTTGGTGGAATGTCTCAAATAATTGCACAGTGACATATCCATGATTTCTGTACAAAATCAGTATTAATATTATTTTCAGCAACAAATACCTTTATTTGGATTAGCAAAACAGAGCCATACTGTCAATTTATGAACACAGTGAAGAAAATTCATATTGCGTATGGAGAAACAACTCTCGGGAATAAAAAAGAAATCACAAAATTATGAAAATAAAACATTTCATGTTTATTTGATAATATAGTTTTTAAACCGATTAATAAATAAAACAATTACATAACACGATGCAGAGTTCATATTTTACACCACAGACATAAACACATTTAGTCATATAGAGTTAATAAGCCATGAAAATTTGGCATGATTTAATGCTATCTTAAATTTAAGATATTTACCAGTGCATTGCAAAACACAAATAAAATGCTAATATAGTAAAATGGCACCAATACCGCATCATTGATTATAAAGTATAATGAATGTTCATTGAACACCATATGAATTAAGTAATATTATTCATCACGCAAAATATGTCAGTAATGGAAGACTTCATATAGGAGTGGATATAACTCACCCACACCTTTCTGTGCATATGCAATAGCTAATCAAATGAATTAACCACTAAATCCTGCTAAAGAAAATGAAACATCACTACATAAAGGAGACAAACGCTTTTCTACAGCAAACATGAAATGCATAGTACAAAATACTTCAGATCAAGTATGTATCATTTCTTCTCTTTGTACTGTTGAGAGTATGCTTTGCATGCCACAACACATTTTTAATTAAAACACAAATGGAAACTATATAGGTCTCTGGCGCTCTTTGTCATTCTTTAAGGCTATACCTACTCATTTTATAGCTGCACTATATAACTGAATGTAACTTGTACAGGTCAATAAAGAGCTGTTGCACCCTTTAATTACACTATTATTCTGGTAAGAACATCTGGAATCTTTCTTATATTTTAGAGACACAAATCCATATTATATTTTTACATATACATTTAATACTATGTAACTATTTACACCTTGGGACTGAAGCACAGTTCATGTTCTATGGGTATTGCTCTAAAGTTGCGCCAGTTGTGTTAAAGTCTGTACCACAAGTATGGAAGATGCTAAGAAATTTGTACTGGAAAAAAAAAATGAATTGATGAAACTGATAAAGCTATAGTATTTTTTAAGTTTAAATTAACTTATGATATCTACCATCCATATTTTCACTATTCTTTAGAAGGGGGGAAAAAAGATTTTGTGTTTGTTCAAATTATTTAAAAAAATTAAGAATGGTGCATGTTTCCAAATGGCAGATTTTTATATTTTCAATTTTGAATTCTAACAAACTTTAATTAAAGGTCTCAAAGTAGCCTAAGTATTTGATTCTAGTTTTATATTATTAAATTTTATGCTTTAGAATGTTTTTTTTTTTTTTGGTAAGGAATTGCAAGTAAACCATTAAAATGTTAACATTAGTAAATGCATTTAGCATCATGAACTAACAATAAACCACAATTTTGAAATGATTTAAATGTTTTAGTATATTTACTGTAGAAATGTACGTTATCCATAATTAATCAATGCTGCGAAAGCATTGTGCATTATTTCAATTAATCCAATGCATTAACTAAAGTTAGCACATAGAACCTTATTGTAAATTGTTAGCATAAAGTTAAATATTGCACTTTGTAGATCAAGGGTGTTAAATTAAAATTATGTGTAATATATTAAAATAATATATTAAGTGTCTCTTAAAATTGTAAACGTACAAATTCACAGCATTGTCATGAGTAAACAGTTAGGACTAAAAGTCTACAGTGATCATGTTTGTTATGCTACATTATGTTAGCTGTTTTTCAACTAGCAGCATGTTGCAGTGTTATTCATGGAACGGAAATGTTTCAAATCGAAAGCTAGGCTAGCTGTATCAATATTTTGTCTCTCAACTAACAGCCTTTTGAAATGAATACCAAATATCCAAACTGACTGTAAATCGCTCCATTAGAGCAGCTAAAGTAAAGATTTCCAAGAGGTCAACATCAGTGTCGATTCAAGCGCTCCAAACATTCTCCTTTACTCAACAATGCTAAGCCAAAGTCACTTTTGCAAAGTCTTACATAGAGCATCTGTCTCTGAGTAGCTTCAAGCCTGGTTTAAATGAGGCCATCGGGTGCTTCTAATGCAGCTGGGTTATTAGCTTCCATGAGGCTTTATTTGTTGACAGTGATCTTGTCCAGACCGGGCCAGGCTGGGACATAGTACCGTGGCAGCGTCCCTTCCATCAGTCGCTCCATCCAGAGTCCGAGTCGATCCAGTTTGTGGTGGATCTGAAGAGTTGTGGATCGAGAGCGTGTCGTGCCCTTCCTGGATCGGGATCCTCCTCCTTCCTCTTCTGGCTTGCTATCCAAGTCTTCACCTGTGTAGACTGGCTTGAAAAGACACAGGTACTTCTTATGACCATTGAGGGCTAGAACATAGCCAGTGTAGTCTAATTTGCGGCTGCCCGCTTCGTCCTCATCTGTGTCGATTTGCATGGCGTCCTGGGCGTATTCCAACACGGCCGCCATCCATTCGCCGTGTTTATCCACATTTAGGAAGGAGAAGTGTAGGGTGAAACTCCTACGAGGAAGAGGATACATAGTATATATATTTTTAAGGCTTTGTGACTTAAAGGTACAGCATGCAATGAGGGCTCACCCAGTGAATGAATAAACTTCCTTGGCAAACTTGCTGAGCAGGATGTTCTTTGTGGGATCAGTAAGTACCAGAACTACATTAATATGACCCGGCCTCAGCTTCACCAGGTTACTAGTGTATGTAATGTCCGTTAACTCTGTCACCTCCACAAAGTTTTTCTTTGGTGGGCGACTGCTGGAAAAAAAAAAAAAAGTTTAAATGAGAGCATTTAATAGTATAAATAATTAGGGTTGCATCAATATAAAATAATTATTTTATGCTATTTTTATAGCTGATAACAAATAACTGATATTATTAAAATTCCAAATGTAATATTATTTTTATATATTTATAATAAATAAATTATATAAATAATCTCAACATAAAAAGAAGAGAAATGAGCATGCATAAATAAATAAATATCCAGTATTGGTTTAAACTCACTAATATCCAATAAATGTGACCCTGGACCACAAAACCAGTCATAAGGGTCAATTTCTCAAAATGGAGATTTATACAGCATCTGAAAGCTGAATAAATAAGCTTTCCATTGACAATATTTGGCAGAGATACAACTATTTGAAAAACTGGAATCTGAGGGTGCAAAAAAAATCTAAATACTGAGAAAATCACCTTTAAATGAATTCAAATGAATTCTTAGCAATGCATATTACTTATCAAAAATTAAGTTTTGATATATTTACGGTAGGAAATTTAACAAAATATCTTCATGGAACATGATCTTTACTTAATATCCTAATGAATTTTGGCATAAAAGAAAAATCTATTATTTTGACCCATACAATGTTTTTTTGGCTATTGCTACAAATATACCCCAGCGACTTAAGACTGGTTTTGTGGTCCAGGGTCACATATGTAATGGCACTGATACATTGTGCATCATTGAAATAGATGAAGTTCTGTTGAATTTATTTATTGGATTTATCCAAACGTAATATACGAAAGAACCTGGATGTGCTGGAGGTGTTCGGTGAACCATTCTCTGCCTTGGATGCCTCTTTTGCTTTTGTTTTGGGCTGTTTTTCCTCACTTGAGTCACTGAAATTAGAAAGAGCAACGTTCAATATCTCATAATTTCCTATCTAACACATCAGAATTATGAATGCAATAAATCTTACCTGAAAGCCTGAATAACTACAGTGCCAAATAAAATAAAAAGTGCAGAGAATATCAAAGACAGCAGGGGCATCACCTCACGCCTGCAAAATAAAAATAACTTAGAGCAGTAAATATAAAAAATATTGCTGACCCAATCCCACCTTAACAACTGTTGCGTTCTGCCACTAAGAGATATGTGACCCTGGACCACAAAACCAGTCATACTGTCCTTATCATACTGTCCATATTACTAATCAAAAATTAAGTTTTAATATATTTTAAGTTTTAATATATATATATGGTAGGACATCTTCATGTAACATGATCATTACTTAATATCCTAATGATTTTTGGCATAAAAGAAAATCAATAATTTTGACCCATACAATGCATTGTTGGCTTTTGCTACAAATACACCCCGTGCTACTTATTACTGGTTTTGTGCTCCAGAGTCACATATTTCATAAAGTTTATTACCTGAATTAGCAACAGTAAAAAAGAGGGGCAGAGTTTAGGGTCAGTCGGCATTTTATTCACCTACCAGTTATTGTGAAGAAGATCATCGATAATTTCAGCCAAGTAGTCATATGCCGTGTAAATCCATCTTATTAAAAACATCTGAAAACATATGGATGTACAAAATTAAGTTCCAGTCAGTTTGGATTTAATCTAGATCTCTACTGAAACATGCATATAGGACAAGGTCACTGCTAATTTCCCAATTAAAGACGTTCCATGAAAAGCGAACCCTGAGAGACTCACCGAGGTGAACTCATTGTTGAGCTCTGGGAGAACGGCATCATTGTTGAGGATGGAGGGATCCTTCTGCAGTCTTTCGAGTTCCTCCAGAAGCTTGTGTTTGTCTTCCTTACTGCCGTTCCATCCTCCCGAAACTGGCTTATACAGAATCTTACCAGCTCCGTTACGCCTCTCCAGAATCACCACCTGCTCAATACACACAAAAGTTTTATTGGGTTACAGACTAGAGGTCCACCAATAGTGGATTTTGCTAATTTTGCTAACTTTAATGGGAAAACAGGCCAATAACCAATTGGTAATTTTATCATCCATGAAACCTTGGAAACTAAACGTATATTGAATGTAAAAATTCAATGTAAAATAGTGCTTTATTACTAAAGCGTTATTACTTAATGAACAAAAATGACTTAATCCTGAATGTATTGTTAATATCTCAAATGAAATCAATTCAAATTAAATATAAATACAATTGGAACCAAAATGTAGCACTTTAAATAACAAAAATTCCAACAAAGATAGTGATCCAAATATCACAACTTATTCTGAAAACAGGTAAAACTTTAGGAATCCTGTAAATAATTGCTACATCAAAGTGATCGTTTGAATAAATATATTGTTCTGTTCTCTGTCTGCAATAATTGATGCAAAAAGCAACTAATAATGTAGAACAATCGTTCGAAATAACATATCTGTCAACCTCTATAATGCTCAAGTATTTTCTTCTCGAAACAAAAATGCGTGGAGAAGATAACATCTACCTGTGGTAGTGTGCTGTCTTTGTTCTTCAAGAGAACATCGCATAGGGGCTGCTGACGTCGCTGGTAGACGTAAGCAAATCGCAGCACATCATTAGTGTTCGCGGAGGCTAGCGAGAGGAAGGCTTCATTTCCTGTGGCGAAGGACTCTTCCTCACCAGTGATGAGTAGAACACAATATCTGTGGAAGAGTCATCGCAGACTATTGGAAAAGACCTTTTAACATGGAGAATCAGATTAACTCCACTGATATTTACAAAGCCGTCTCACTTCCTGCGACGATGGAACTGTTTGACAGGGCAAAGCTCATCAAATAGCTTCTGGTTCACCAGGCGAGGGGCCAGGAGGAACTTGTTGTTGGAGATGAACTCATCTATTATCTGCTTCTTCATCCCTTTAGCCTGAGGAAGCAAATGTTTAATTGAAAGTCAAAAGGTAAACATATTTATATCTTCTCAAACATCTAATACAAAAAAAGATGTAGCTGAAGCCCCAACCTGATTGGTTGTTGTTTCAAGACCTTCTAAAGCCATAAACACACTGCACGATTTTCGGCTGTCGCAGACGAAAGATTGGCATCGTGAAACAATCGTGGCGATTTCTCTGATCGTGGCTCCGAATCGGTGCAGTTATGTCGTACAGTGAAAGAGGTTCAAAGATAGCCGTTGTCACGGTCTTGCGACTAAAGAGAGCCTACGATACAGAATTATCACCGCACAGTGTGTTTGCTGGTACGATCCACGTTTACTGACCAACCAATAAAAATGCCACACAAAATCAATAAGAAATGGCACTAAAACATAAAACTGCTTACCTCAAGCTCTTAACCCCTTCCTCTTTCGCAGCTTCCAATTTTTTTAAGCACACATAAACAATACAACTGCTAAAGTGTGATTTATCATGTCCTTTTTGTTTACCACTAGCACATGCTGATGACGTTTTTTTCTTCTGTAGTAGCATATGAGTCAATAGGTGTAATCATCGTACAGTGTACATACGTCATAGCCAAGTATATAAAATCCATGTCGCACAGTGTGACATATCTTATAGGATTGCTAAAATCGTGCAGTGTGTCTCAGGATTTAAGCCTGTTACACACTGCACGATTTTAGCAATCCTATAAGATCACTGCTGGTCACACTGTGCGACACGGATCTAATAAACTTGGGTACAACATCCATGTAGACTGTACGATGATGACATCTGTTGACTCATAGGCTATGATGCACGTTTCATTAGCATGCGCTAGTGGTAAACAAAAAACCCATAATGATTCACACTGAAAGTTGTAGTTTTTATGTGTGCTGAAAAAAGTGGGAGCGGCGAAAGTGGAAGAAATAAGAGTTTGAGGTAAGCAGTTTTATGTTTTAGCGCCATGTCGCATTGATTTCATGTCGCATTTTTACTGGTTGGTCAGTAAACGTGGGTCGTAACTGCAAACACACTGTACGATGAACATGCTGAATGTCTTACACTGCCAGAAAATTATCGTAGGCTATCTTTGGTAGCAAAACTGTGACAACGGCCGTCTTCAAACCTCTCTCACTGTACGACATAGGACCACCGATTAGGAGCCAATCTTTTGTCTGGGACAGCCGAAAATCGCGCAGTGTTTCTCGGGCTTAAGATGTGTCAAACTCAGTTTCTGGAGGGACATAGCCCTGCAGGGTTTAGATTCATACCTAATTAAATGCACCTGATCCAGCTAATCAAGTACTTCAGGTTTATTTAAAAACTAAATGGTATGTGTGTTGGCACTAAACTCTGCAATTTGACGCATCTGTTCTAAGACAAGTATCCAGCACACGCCTTATAACAAAATAAACAATGACTTAAATAGCATAAATAAAAATAGTTGGATACAAAATTAATAAAAAAAATCATCTAAATTGCACACCTTCGAACAATCTGAACTTTAACAGGTCAGGCATTAACTATGCTATTTTTGCCAGCAACAAAACTATCCAATCGATGCAGCCTACAGTAGTCAAGGGAACAGGTTTACCTGTATAATATCTGCAGGCTTCTCAACATCCTCTTTGAATACAAGCATGGTTGGCGCATAAGTGTTTATGTTGAATTTTCTTAACAGGTCAGCGGTCTCAGAAAGACCTTGATCCACATATCCAAACTGCACATAGTCCTTATAGGCAAATGCTGTAAGCTATTAGAAACAAACAAACAATCAATCATTGGTGTATTGGCTGCACATTGGCAAATCTGGAGGTTACTAACCAATCTCTACCTTATAAAGCAAAGGGACCGAAGGCACTTGGTCAAACAGGAGAACATGTGGCTTGTTCAGCTCATGCCAGCTCTTCAGAAACTCTTGGTTGTTCTTGTCTGTAACCTACAGACATCCATGAATGAGCAGTTTGAGACCAGAAGAAGATATAAATACAGACATTAGGAGTGCATGATGATGTTCACTAACCTTTTCAACTAGTCTCTGTGGCAGCAGATCTTCTACAAACTGCATCAGGTGGCCTTTTACAACAGCGTAATGGAAGAAAGCCACTTTTCCATTGACGACACCAAGAAAGGATGGAGTCTGATGTGCTCCCAAATGATTTGCTAAACGCCGCTCATAACCAACATCAACCACACCAATTCCAATCCCTAGAGATGAGAAAAACAACTTCTTATCTGGAGGAAGTGATCATATCACTAACAGGGACGTAAGCATTTCTAGAAAACTTGTATCGTCCCACCTAGAGTTTCCAATTCCTGCACTGTTTCTTTCCAGACTGGCTCGATATGGATGCAGCTGAAGCACCAGTCTGAGGTGATCTTGATCAAGTAAGGCCTCTTGAAGCTGTCAGGCACAACTTCACTGATATACTGGTTGAAGTGCAATGTGTACTTGCTGTCAGCAAAGTCCCGGCCACCCTTATTGTTGAAGGGGAAGTGAAAGAAAGACTCGTCAAAGTAGAAGTTGTCATGAAAGTGGCGGAAACCATGGTGGCCACGTCCATATGGGTGAGTGTTATCTGTTTGTCCATAACGATCGTAGCTGGCTCTCTTCTCCTCGTTTGTTAAGATCTACGGAATAACATGAAGTTAACATCAGTGGTACTTCTGACAACATGTGATCTGTTAAGTGTCTTTATGAGCTGCAATACCTCATAAGACTTTGTAATCTTGATGAACATGTCTTCAGCTTCAGGGTTTTTGTTTTTATCAGGATGCCTGACAGTAGAGATGAAAGATGAAAATGGTGTAGCATTCTCATTTAGACATAAAATTACAATCTACGAGAAAAAATAGCACTCTCACCATTCTTTGGCCAGCCGTTTATACACTTTCTTGATTTCTGCTTGGCTTGCGCTTCTGGTGACTCCAAGAACTTTATATGGATCAAATTCTGCAGTGCTTTCCACCATAGCATCCATCAGGAGCACATTGACCATCATCACAGACAGCAAAAGCACCATCATCCTCATCTTGACCATGTGTTCTGCTGCCCAAAGACTGTTATATTATAAGACATTATGGAGGAAATACTTAAGCATGAAATATTTAAAAAATAAACATTTAATTCTGAAAATAAACAAGTAATAAATAAAATAAAATAATTTCTAATGAAATAATAAATATAACCAAATATGAAGATAAATAGAAAAATATAAATATAAACATTAAATATTTTATCCTGAATTTTTAAATATATAAAAAATTAAATAAGAATAAATACAACACAATGTGAAGAGTAAATAGATAAAATGTGTACATAAATGAAGGAATTAAATATATCCATTGTTACGTTTTTGTTTTTTTTAATAAATATTAAATGAATAAAATGTTTTTATTGAAGTACTACAATTAAAATATAAAATAAAATATAAAAACAAAAGCTAATTCAATATTATAATAATTATTAGGCTAAAATATTATATAGCCTAAATAATACTGTTATATAATAGTGAATATATCTACAAATAAAAAAAGGTATATATATTCATAATGACTTATCTATTTCAATTTCATGTTTGGTCTAGTGTGTTATTATCGATCTGCCTTCGCACATGCCAAATAAAATACAACCTAATTTGTGCATACTGAAAGCTGTCATGCAAATACAGAAGTTTCCATTAGATGTCAGTGACACATATTATAATTGCGTTTAGACTATTACAGAAAACGCGACACATAAAGCGCATTCGATGATAAAAGAAAATAATCATTAAATCGCGTTCTGAGTGCAATAAAAAGCAGGACATGCAGGTAAATCTACATCTGACGAAACTGAAAGATCCTTAGCTAGCCTGTTAGCCAACCTAGCTCATGCTCTTATCACGAATATGACATCAAAACGAGAGGAAACCATTACAACATGAATGGAATATGAATATACCGTTACTAATGGTGCCAGAAGTTCATCCAGCCATCTGAGTGACGCGTTCATAAACCATGAGACATGCGCATTAAAATGAGCAGATTCAAAGCGGCACAGACATTCTCTCTCTCTCTCTCTCTCTCTCTCACACACACACACACACACACACACACACACACACACACACACAAAGAGAGAGAGAGAAGTGCGCGGTCTCTCTCTATTCCATGGTGTTTATTGCAGTAACAAACAAATATGGTATTAGGCTACCATGCCTTGCAAAAACACTTCCACCTTGATATGATGTATAAAATGCCTCCAAGGGTAGGCTATTTCAAAAATCTGTTAGGACTAAAGAATGTGGTACCAAATCTAAACAGACTGGACAAATTGTTTCAAATGTTTAATACAGAGGTGTCTTAACCCAAGAAGCAGAATAATTCAGACTCCAGATAGCAATGTAACTCATTAAATATTAATAGGACTACAGAACAGTCGAAACAGTAGGGCACTATGCTGCTAATCAGCATACAGCACCAACTTCTGTCTGACAGACTTGCAGCCTTTAACAGCAAAGATTTTCTCCTCTGCAGGGAAGAAGGGCAAGTCTCTGGCCACTTCATCTGCCAAATCATAGTCTTGGATCATGTTCAGATGGTGCATCTCAGTCATGACACACTGACGCACATGCTTTAGCTCCAGAGGGAGGAAAGGAATATAGTGATCGACCAGATGATGATCTATGATACTAGAGTGCAGAAATCCACCTATAAAACACGCATAGACATAAAAAAAAGTTATTTGTGGAGTAAATGCAACCACGTATTCAGACATTTATATATATATATATATATATATATATATATATATATATATATATATATATATATATATATATATATATATATATATATATATATGGTCTTTCAATACACACTGTTCTTATCGTTGAAGATGTTTTGAAGAATCTTAGTCTCCAGTTCCTTGCTGTTCATCCAAAGCTCTTCCCGATCTTTGCCTTCTCTCCAGAAATCCAGAGCCACTTCAGCAATCACATTCCCACCTGCATTACTATAAACAAACAGATAAACACTTGTTAGGGACAGTAGAGGCATTTAATTACCACTGTGTTTGAATTTTATAGAGCTAATATGCTGATTACAACTGCATTTTCAGAAATCCAAAAAAACAAACCCTTGAGTTTTTGAGGGCTTTACCTAAGAAAAATGAAGATTGCATTGCGGAATGACACTCCATCTACATTGGCTTCGTAGTCTAGGAAAGGTTTTATGACATCAATCAGCTGTGGTTGCATCTTGTCCATTTCATCAAATATGAACATGGAGTGGGGGAAACTTGATACATTTCCATGAATCCACTGTTTTAGCTGTTCCTGAATATACAGCACATGCAAATCCCAGTTAGAGGAATAACTTCTGGTATGCACAACATTCTCACAGCCGTTTTACAAAAATGTGCATTCTTTTTTATTTTCGTATTACAATTTTAAATATATTATTTACTATGTTTTTAATGCAGTAATGAATACTGGGCAGAATATGCGATCAGGTTAACAGAAATTAAATGCAGTTTCATTATTATTTCAAGTGATTATACTAAATCTGTAAATAACCCAAATCCCCACCTGTCCAGCCAACATGAGTCCTGTGGGCATTACATTATTAGTCAGTTGTTATAAATGATTGCTATAAGTCTTATAGGCCAAAGCTAAAAACTCTGCAAATTATTTACTTACACTGTACAAGTCTAACTTATTTCTGTGTGGGAAATGATGCTCAGATATATATATGTGAACATGCTTGCTCTGGTCCCCTTTTTTGTACACATTTCTTGCAATGATTTTAGCAACATGATTTTTCCCAACTCCTGCAGTCCCATGGAAAGAGAGGACCAGCGGTTTGTTCGGGTTGCTGTCAGTCATAAATGATTTTACAGCTTTCAGTACAACATCAGATACAATGTGCTGCCCAAAGAGAGAGTCTCTTAAATCTTTCTCCAAACCTGAAACATGTTGAGATATGTGAAGTCAACAAATAACAAAACAACCCATAACACATTTGCATTTCTGAGGTTTTCTGACAAATTATATCGCGCAAAAACCTCTCAAATGGTGTAAATATAGCATATACAAGGGTAATTTTATTATAACATTTAGGCCTAACTAAATATTGCTGTAATTCAGAAAGGGAACTACCATGAAGAAACAACACTGGAGTCTCATTTAATTTCTGTCCCTCTCCCTTTCTTTCATTAATGCAGTTTTAATTGGGTAAACACTTTACTTTGAAAAAATATTTGATAACGTATAGCCTGGTATCAGTAATACCGTGGGAACGTGCTATCAACTTCATAACCATAGTTTGGGGGGGAAATACTAAGTTGAACACTGTCGTATATGAAGGATAAAAACGTTATCCTTTTTATGAAAAAAAGTTATATGGAAAGTTATAGCCTAAGATAAGCGCAAACACGCTGTTGGAAACAAAATAAAATTTTGACATATGATGAGCCATAATCAACTCATAAATCTATCGTCAAAACATATGATAGGCCTACGTTATTTCGCCGTTTTACTCACCTTTAAAGTCAAAGGGCAGCAAATCGTCCTGTTCAAGAAATTTGTGAATCACATAAGATGCAGCAGCCGCGAAAAAATCCAGAAAACCTGAAGATAATGTTATATTAGACACCAGCAATAAAACTATTAACAAATGCACTTTCATTGTGAAAGCGAATAATCTAGGCTTCTTTCAGTCACGGTTTCGTTTTTGGAAGGAACTCGGAAAGGAACTGACGCTCCTTCAGCAAATATTCAGTTCCCTGTTAGGCTTTACTAACTACAAGAAAGAAAACAGGCTTTTCTTGTTTTCCCAGTCTTCGGTATGTTGACATCAAACTCACCATGACCACTGCAGAAAGTTATTATTATTATTCTTATTTTTTTATTATTATTCAATAAGTTACAAAATGTGTCATGACTTTAATTACAGAGAGAGATGCCAAAACCTTCCTCATCATGATCATGTGGTTTGCTGCCAATATTCCCAGAGGTTTTTATAGAGGAAAATTAATAGGTATGCAATATTTAAAATTTATAATATTAATTAATTCATTTTATTATAACATTTAACTATAAAAAATTGTAATGAAGTTTCATATGTAGATAAACAAGTGTGTAAATAAATGCCATAATAATAAACAAATATAAGGTGTAAAGATAAATATGTCCATAAATCTAAAATTAGAATCGTGAAATCGTTCAAATATAATGCAAATATTTTTTTTATTTTAATTATTTTATGTTTGGCTACCATTACACTGTCAGTTTTGCATTTCCTTTACAGGCGTGAGTCTTGAAATGTCCTGTTCACACAGCAACTTAGTAGCATCTCGAATACTGTCTGTATGAATGTGCAACGGGTATGAAGCCCATATTCCTTAACAGTAACCATAGCAACAGTGACCAAGTAATATCAAAGATGGTGACGTCCGTAAAACTTAAATCCTTAACAGTAAGTATTATCAAATTTTATAGGTTTTGTAACTTTGTGTAGGATTATTAAGCTATGGATGTCTGTTCAGCCCTGAATGTCGGCGGAGACCAGGACAACTATGAGCCCCAGAGACAGATCCCCAGTAAAGACCTTGTCTCCTGGACGCAGGAACCAGATGAGTCCTCTGCACAATCTGACCTTTCTGCAGCCTGGAATTGAACTGCTGGTTTTGTCTGGCCAGAGGAGAACTGCAACTTGATTGCACAGATACTATTTAAACTGAACTGAGCTGGAGGATGACATCACTGAATTCAATGATGAACTGCCTTTTTGCATTATTGACACACTATTTTAATATTTAATGCTGTACAGTTGCTTTGACACAATCTGTATTGTTAAAAGTGCTATATAAATAAAGGTGACTTGACTTGACTTTCTGACACAACGAGAGTCCAATTGAGCCGCAAGTTTTTCAGTGAATATCTTCATTTGCCTACAGTATCTTTTATATTTGGGTAGAGAGCACAGCATTTGAATCGTACAAACACAAACCCGAATGGAGCGGCTCTGGTGTAGTAATGTATGAGCCTTTTGAAAGTTAGCTTTGACGTGTTTGTTTAGCTTCAACATGTGTGGTTTCGACGCCGAATCTATATTGCTGCGCTGCTCACGTTCAATTAAAGTGACAGCACATTTTTGATGGACAAAATAAACATTATTTCACACAAAAAGTGCTATAAATGCACAGAATAAACATGTCTAGCGTGTTTAAACAAGAATTGGAGTAGGTCTATGTCAGAAAAAAAATGAAGAATCAAAAATATGTATAGAAGATTTACCCATTTAAACTTGTTTTTAATTTTTCAGTTTGGGTTAAAGTATTGTGTAATAATAATAAAAAAAACCATTTAAAACAGCACATTCTGTATCGAAGTAGCTACTATATGACTGAAACTACATGATCTTAGCTATTTTTGTTGTTTACCTTTTAAATGCGAATACCCGCGTTAACATGCAAATCCCTATTAACAAACTTTCAAAACTTTAAAGCTGACAAACTTCTAAAAACACATTTTTAGTTGTCTTTGTAAAGAAATGTGTGGCTTTGGAGCTGCTACTGTGACGCTGTACAAATGCTTCCAGTGTGAATAGCCTACTAACACGACTCTGATGGTGTAGTTATGCTGACATGACGCTGCCACAAAGCTCATGCTTGCGGTGTGAAACAGGCGAGATTCTGGCAGCTGTATGGTATTGCGGCCACGTGGTTGTAGCTCTCAGAATATTCAAAGCCTACAAACAGAGTGGGGGAACAATGACGTCACTTTGTAGGAGGATCGGCTGTTAGCATCACACTAGTGACACAGTTGTAAAAACGACGGCTTTCTTCTAACATGAGGAGGTTTGGCATTATGGCATATTTGGTTTTGGGCGGAACGTTAAAGAACACGACACACACGTCTCCCTTAAATCCTGTCTTATTCAACCAATCCGATTACGACTCCTAAACTCCCGAAGTGTTTCCTATTTTGTGTGCCTTATGCATCAGACGTTCGTCCAACAGTCTGAGACTAGCATCACACTGGTTCCTTTGACAAAAAATAAATGCTGTGTTCAATCATAGTACATGAAACTTGCACGTTTTGTCCATCAAGATAATCTTCACAAAATAATATAACTTTTATGAATTTTGAAGCCTAAATAAAAGCACCAGAACTTAAAAGCTAAACTTGGCTATAAACGAACCACACCACCATGGTCGATCGCCTTCAACATCACCACCACCATGCTTCCAACAACTTTTTCAAACTTATTTTTAACATGTTCAGTAGAAAAGATTTACTCTGTGGATGAATTTTAATCCACACTACATGAACCTTTTCATATAAACTGGAATAAATACAAAACTAGAGCATTTCAGCTATTTTTTGTTAGGGTGGGTACACAAAATGTTATTTTATCCTTGCTTTTAGAAAATCCTCAATCTATATGCTTTCTAACGGCTTCATGTGGGCGTAAACATTTAATTTTAACTCATTGTGCATTGTGAGCGTTTTTCCATGAAAGTGCTCTGCTCTCGTTTGTCTCTCTTTTCAAAGACAGTCATCGGCTCCCTGTGGTTCAGGACCCGCCGCTACGGAGGCATGGAGGAAAACGATGAGCTGCTTGAGGTTATGGAACGCACCACGGCGAGGCTTGACTTGCCATGGAAGCGGGCCAATTAAGTGGCACCTCGGGGCTGCCTCGATGAGCATTATCTTTCTGACCATAGCCCTCCATCTCAGTGAGCATTCCATTTCTTCCTGATCTTCATGTGGAATTCGAGAGGGCCTGGAAAAATCTGTTTCCATCCTGCTTTCTATGGGCGAGACATCTTCTCCTAAGGCTACCTCCTTGCCATCCAAACCCCTTCAATTTTCGTTTGAATGACAGGGCGTACACAGCAGCCGGTCAGGCTACAGCTTTATTGCACACCATGGCGGTGCTATGAGCTTACCAGGCTGACCTGCTGAAAGACCTGGACATGGGTCAGGGTCCATCCCCTGATGAGGTGGCTGAGCTGCGCCGCATCACAGATCTCACTTTCTGTGCCACTAAGCCATTGGCAGATCCATGGCGGCCATGGTGGTTACAGAGAGACATCTGTAGGTGAACCTGGTGGATATCGGGACGAAAGAGAAGGGCTTTCTCCTTGACGGTTTCTCTGATCACAAATGCAGACATGGTTTTATGTTTACATGGCGCGATGCAACGCAACACAACACATAAAAACCCAGTATAAGTCATTATAATCCATAATTATGTCCCCACTGGATGCAACAAATGGCTCATTTGCATCTCAGGCCTTTGGCTGAAGGGGATAATGTCACTGACAGCCATCAAGGCGTCCTATAGGGCAACTCCCATAGCTTTGGTGGAGTTAGTATTTAGTGCTCACCTTGGTGCTTTGCATGCACTCTCCTCAGCAGGGCAGCGTGGTTATACCTTTTCCCATAGCAACCGCTACAGGACACAGTTTGAAGTTCCATCAGAAGGGAATGTCTCATGTTACATATGTAACCATGGTTTCCTGAGAAGGGAACGAGACACTGCATCCTCGTCTAGAAGCCTCGCCATGCTTCGGACGCAAGCTTTAGACGAAGAAGCAGATGATGCATTCTCCCTGTGCCCTTTTATACTGTGGTCACGCCAGTAATGACTTCTGGCTGTCGCCAGCCAATGTTATTGTCGTGATTAGATGTATGCTTCAGACACCTGTCACACTGAAGGCGTTCCCCATAGCGACCGCTAGAGGGTGCAGTGTCTGGTTCCCTTCTCAGGAAAACATGGTTACATATGTAACCTGAGACGTTTTTCAGGTAGCTTTGCAGTTAGGTTTCTTTAAGCATATTGGATATGTTGCCACAATTCTTCTGGATTTAGTGTGTCTCAGTTTGTTCTGTTTCTTCATGTCATTCAAGACAGACTGGATGATGAAAGATCTCTGTGTGGAGCACTGGCTGTTGTCATACTCCTCGTGCAAGCAAAAATCTAATTTTTAGCTGGTGAAAATACTAGTGGCCTAAGGCTCTCATCACCAACATACAATGACATATGTTGTGTAATAAACCTGACTTGTTGCCTCACTGGCAGTGACTTTGCATGCAGTGTTTACGCACAAGGTACCTCCCGAAACTGATTTTAGACAGGCTTCTTTGGCAACATAATAGTTTAATGATCTACAACAAAAGACAGACCTTTGGTGTAAGTAAGTGAATAGGCCTATTTAAATACTACAGTACTCATATCTTGCTAGAAATCTTTTTTTTTTTTTTTAAATAAATTTGTCAATACGTCGGTCAGTTAGTTGTACATTCGACACATAAGGATTTATCAGTATTATTTTACTGGGTCTCATCAGTATTTCATAAAAGAGTCTAATGACACCCCTAATATAATATTATCAGAGATTTACAGATTCACACAAACACACACACAAAAACATCCTTAATCTCTCTCTCTCATTCCCTGAGCTCTTTCATGGTATTTCATTATACTAACAAACATTTAAGATGGTATAATCATGGCTTTTTGTCATGAAGTTACTTCCAAAATCAGGTAAGAATTAAAAACATGAATTTAAAAGGTAAACAGACTGGACATAGGTCTAGATTAAAATGTTTAATATGATAGTGCCTCCAACCCAGACTCCTAGCAGTGTAACTCATCAAGACTGAAATATTAATAAGTTAATACAAAGGAGAGATTAAGGTCATATATAATTTCTGAGCAACAGTGTGTTAACGATAAACTGGACAACAATGCTGCTAAAGTTTTTCATTATTAATTGTCATATAGCACCAACTTCTGTCTGACAGACTTGCAGCCTTTAGCAGAAAATATTCTCTCTTTTTCAGGAAAGAAGGGCATGTCTCTGGCTACTTTATCTGCCAGATCATAGTTTGGTTTGATATTCAGATGGCGCATCTCAGCCATGACACACTGACGCACATGCTTCAGCATTAGAGGCAGGAAAGGAATATAGTGATCAATCAGATGCTCATCTATGATACTGGAGTGCAGAAATCCACCTGTGGAACAGACATACACATTAAAAATTAAATGTGTTAATTGTGGAGTAAATGGAGCCACATTTTTAGTTTTAGGGCTAAATAAATATATTTAGAAAATATATAAATAGAATGATCAAATAATATATTATGAAATACAAGTCAATTAAACTTTTTGAAATATATTTGAAAATCTATATAAGCTTTTGAAATGTGTTTAAAAATATATATTTTGCTTAATACTTAAATTATCTTTTAATACACACTGTTCTCATCACTGAAAATGTTTCTAAAGATTTTAGTCTCCAGTTCCTTGCTGTTCATCCAAAGCTCTTCCCGACATATGCCTTCTCTCCAGGAATCCAGAGCTACTTCAGCAATCACATTCCCACCTGCATTACTATAAACAAACAGATAAACAGCTTATAATTAGTTGTGTCACTCGTTAGGGACAGTAGAGGCATTTAATTACCACTATGTATGAATTTCTTAAAGCTAATATGTTGACTACAACTGGATTTGTGGAAATCTTAAAAAATCAAACTTATGATTTGAGGGCTTTACCTAAGAAAAATGAAGATTGCATTGCGGAATGACACTCCATCTATATTGGCTTCGTAGTCTAGAAAAGGTTTTATGACATCGATCAGCTGTGGTTGCATCTTGTCCATTTCATCAAAAATGAACATGGAGCGGGGGAAACTTGAAACACTTTTATAAATCTCCGCCTTTAACTGTGCCTGAATATACAGAACATGCAAATCACTGTTTGAGAAATGAATTATGTGTAACGCTCCCACAAAATGTGGATTATTTTTACTTTTATATTATAATTTTGAATATTTGGTTTTACTATGTTTAATACCAGGTAAAAAAATAAATAAAAAATGCTGTCATAGTTCACCCAAAAATGTTAATTTGCTGACAGTTTACTCACCCTCAGGTCATCCATAGACTTTGTTTTTTCATCGGAAAGATTTTTAGAAATGGAGTATTATGTCACCAATTGTTAACCAATGGATCCTCTGCAGTTAATGGGTGCCGTCAGAATGAGAGTCCAAACAGCTTATAAAAACATCACAATAATCCACAAGAATCCAGTTCATCAGTTAATGTCTTGTGAAATGAAAAGCTAAATGTTTGTAATAACAAATTAATTATTAACATCATCATTAATCAAGTTAAAAAGTTATCTTATCTGAACCAGGAAAGAAATGTGCAGATCAGGCACTATTTACAAGCAAAACCGTTCTAAACAAATATGTTGGTCGGTTTTGATATAAGAGGACAACAGGGGATGGACTTTTTCTCTGGAGGAAGTATTATTATGGATTGGGATTTTGGCCAATATCTTTAAAGTTAAAACTTTAACTTTACACTTCACAAGTCATTAATTTATGGACTGGAGTGGTGTGGATTGCTTGTGGATTATTGTGATGTTTTTATCAGCTGTTTAGACTTTCATTCTGACGGCACCCATTCACTGCAGAGGATCCATCTGTAAGCACGTGATATAATGCTATATTTCTCCAAATCTGTTCTGCTAAAAAAACAACTTGGATGGCCTAAGGGTTAGTAAATTTTCATTTTTGGGTGAACTACTTAAACTGAAATGAAATTCAACTTGATTATTATATCAACTGAGGAAAATACTGAATCTGTAAATGACCCAAGTTTCTAACTGTCCAGCAAAGGGCATTCTCACTCCCAACTCGTCACCTATTGACGCTTGGTCAGGATCCCTCTGCGTCACTTTTTAATGCTCAGGATATCCCTTGAGCATTGCTTTCAGTTGTTTGCCTTATGCATCATATCAAGATGGCATGCATTGCATCAAATCACCATGCATGTAATTGTTTGGATATATAAAAGTATACATTTTAAAAATAAAAATAAATATAAATAATTGAAAGTGGATAAATATTGATACTTTCATAGATATTGGAGCACCTAACCCCACTCCTACCTACCCACTTCACAACAACATAAAACACTTAACAGGCAAATTCACAGGTATTGTACAATTATTTATTTACTGGTATTAATCCAATGTGTAATTTCATAATGGCAACATTCCCGTGCATATTGCATATTGCGTCTATGTGTGATGCCAAAGGTTTCTCATTGAAAGCAATGAAGTAGCTACCCTGCACATCGAAAAATAAACATATGACAAACAACTGAAAGCCACACTAAAGGGGTACCCTAAGCATTAAAAAGTGACGTTGAGGGATCCCGACCAAGTGTCAATATGTGATAATTTTGTATTGAGAATGTGTTGGCCCAGCCAACTCTGAGTACATGAATCCTATGAACCATCTTACTGTACATCTTAAAGAACATGACCGTGATAAAGAAGTAATTATTTGTCTACATGTGATTACTTGAGTCTAAGGCCATGGATTAAAATACCATTTATTTACTTACTTTGTATAAGTCTGACATTACTTTGTGTGGAAAATGATACTCAGATATATACATGTGAACATGGTGGCTTTCTATCCCATTTTCGTAAATGTTTTTCGCAATGATTTTAGCAACATGATTTTTCCCAACTCCTGCAGTCCCATGGAAAGAGAGGACCAGCGGTTTGTTCGGGTTGCTGTCAGTCATAAATGATGTTACAGCTTTCAGTACAACATCATACACAATGTGCTGCCCAAAGAGAGAGTCTCTTAAATCTTTCTCCAAACCTGGAAGATGTGAAGATATGTGAAGTCAACAAATAGGCCTAATCTAAATATCTGCATTTTAATATTGAAGTTTTTTTTACCACACATAATAATAATAAAAATAAATAAATAAAAAACATAATTAACTGTAGCAAAATAAAATGTTATGAAAATACCTAATTGTTTTTAAGCAGACAACTAGTTAAAACAGCTCATGCAGGTTTACTGGTGTTAACTGGACAAAATTCTCATGGAAAATAAAACAGAGAAGCACAACGACACATTTTCTGAGGGTTTCTGGCACTTTTACCACATGACAGATATTAAAGCTGTTTTTATTGGTAAACGCTTTACTTAGATTTAGATTTAAATAGTTGCGCTTTTTCGGAGGTTATGCGCCAGTCAGAGGAAGGCGTTTTTCCACCAAACCTCTGAGTATTATATATGGTCAAACGATTCGATACGTTTTACTCACGTTTAGGATCAAAGGGCAGCAAATCGTCCCGGTCAAAAAATGTGTTAAACACATAAGATGCGACAGCCGCGAACACATCCAGAACACCTGAAGATGATGTTATATTAGACACTAGCAATAAAACTATTAACAAATGGCACGCGTTCATTGTAAGAGTGAATCATCCAGGCAACTTTCAATCTCGGTTTCGTTTTTGAAAGACACTCTGAGGGGAACTGACGGATAAACTGCACTCCTTTAACAAATAGTTAGCTCTTGACCACAAGAAACAAAACACGCTTTTCTTGTTTGTCCTGTTTGAGACGTAGGCCTATGTTCAATTCGCCATAAACACTAGAGAAACCTGTTCTCTAAGTCTAAGGTAGGCTACATAATCTAGCTTCTTACTATAACATGGGTGGTGATAATATTGAACATTAGGCCTATGTGCTCTTAAAATATATAAACATTTAATTGAGTTCATCTGTGTATGAATTATGTATTTTATATTGTTTTATACATCAGTTTAATAAACAGGTTCATATTAAGTGACTAAGATTCGAGGAACACTGTTGTCTGATTTTGCTTTATTTCCTCAGCAAAAATAATTTCAAACAAAGTCACAGCTGCGCCTCGCGCCTCTCCATCAAACACAGCAGTGTTTTGTTCATGAATGAATCTGCGTTTTTGAACAAGTCAATGATTCAATCGCCCATTTAGTCACTTGCTTCATTTCGAATGAATCAGCCGTTTGAACGAATCGATTGAATGAATGATTAAGTGACAGACATTATAGTGACTTGCCGCCACCTACTGGCCTTTTTTTAGTTTCATCAGTAAAGCATTTAATATTTCTATATTCAAAACTTTATATTTAAAACATCAATTTCATAACATTGTTATTATGAATGTAATTGCATTTATGCCTCCTCCTACGCCTTGTTAAACAGTGTTTACATATCTAAATGCTACTTATGTGTTCTTCTGTGCCACCTCTAGTGCCAAAGATTAATTTAGTTGATACTATTTTATTTGATTTGTAGGCTAACTTATTCTTCCTGATTAAATTTCAATTTAAAATAAAAAGATTATAAATATAAATGTATGAATTCGACATAAAAGGTGACACATTTAATAAGGTTAGAAAAAATGACAGTACAAAGGTGCCGCTGCAAATCACTTTGAGTCAAATATCACATCATAATGTGAAGGTAAATTTTTTGTCATTTATACAAAAGGTACTCCTAAGTTTTTGACTGTGCTGCTTTTTTTTTTTTCTAATTGTCTCATTTTTTTTTTTTTTTATCTAAAAGTGGTAGTTGTTATTTTAAATGACCAACCACCTTTTAAGATATAGTGTCCTAGTGAATTTTGGCCATTTCCACCATGCGCTGCTTTTGTAGATGCACACACATCACTTGCACACAAACATTCTGGAGCACAGAAATTTGTTATCAACACTACCCCGTGACTTTTATTATAATAAAATATTACAATAAAATAGCTTCAGTACTGCATTACTACATTAAACAGTATTTCTCAGCAGCAAGGTGTTTTTTGAAGTAACTAAACTCACAGCACAGCTTCATTGTTTGTAGAGAGATGCACAGATGCAGGTTATTCACACAAGCACCTTTTATTCTCTATAGCTTACTCTATTTGAGAAAAAAAGTCAAGTAATTTGCGTTCACTGGATATAGCTGTTGATCATTCAACATTTTTATCGTAAACACTCCCTTGATCGTAAAACAGTTGACATGATTTGCAGCCTCCATCTAGCCTCTCTCTTTTTCAACTTGCTTCGTGCTGGAATTCACAAACTTTTAAAGACATTTTGTCATCCTAACAACAAGAGCGTGCATAATGGAGTGCAACAGATCAATGCAAGAATTTCAAATATTGGACAATATTCTAATAATGGACAGTTTGTCTATTTCTCTATTTGTCTATTTGTCCCCCTCAATGTTATGTAATTTGGTATTCCTCTCGTACCCTTGTCCTCTTTTATGCTAAGAAATAAGTCTCCAGGAAGTTCTCTCCCAAGTGGTTCCACCGCTGCCAGCATTAAGTCTGAGTATGATTCAGTAGGCTATATAACACTTTTAATTGTCAGGAAATTACTTGTCTTTAAAGGTCTTGGTTTAACATACTTACCTGTTGATCAAAAATTGCCTTAATTTTTTTTTTTTTTTTAAGCAACATTCAGGAGGGTGTACTCATTTTTTGCAACACAACATTTTATCACTTTGATAAGAAAATCTTATTTTGCTGAATAATCTTGACATTCTTCTTTGGTAACTGATCAAGCAGACTTGTTGGAACATTATATCTCCAAAGAACCCTAACATGTCTTCTAAGTAAAGAGTAATTGCTGAATTTATTAAGTTTTAGAGGGGGTGTACTTATTTATGCTGTGCACTGTATGTAATGGAACATGATAAATGTTTTGCTTACCGCTTGAATTAAAACAAAGCAAATCATCGTCCTTATAAAAGAAATCCCAGAATCCAGCCTCTGTTGCAACAGGCAACATAAAAAATAAAACAAAAAATGTTCCTGATTTCATTTCAAAGATGATTCCTTGCACTGTTTTAGTCACTTTCAACTGTGAAGAAAAAGTGGCACAGTACAAGATAAATTCATAAGGCTTTCCAAGAATGAGGTTTTACAGCCACATCTTAATACGTCAGGACTGGGTGAGGCGTTATGCCAATCTTCCCACATACTGACTTGTTCTTGTTCTTCCACATTCTCCTGTCATGCATTGTGTTTAAAACCGATCAGGGGTCAACCAACACATAACTTCTGCCCCCAGTGGCTAATTGAGGCAAGTGAACTGTCAAAATCACAAGGCATACTTTTTTTTGTGTGTGTGTGTGTGTAGAAAAGAGTATTAATTATTTAAAGGGCCATATGATGCGATTTCAAGTTTTCCTTTCTCTTTGGAGTGTTACAAGCTCTTAGTGCATAAAGAAGATCTGTAAAGTTGCAAAGACTAAAATCTCAAATCCAAAGAGATATTCTTTATAAAAGATAAGAGTCAACCACACCCCCCTAAAACGGCTCGTTCTAACACACCCCCACATGTCTACGTCACTGTGTGGGAAGATTTGCATAACACCGCCCAAATATTCAGGCAAAGAAAGTAGGCGTAACTTCGATTCTTGCTGTTACCGCCGGCGCCATGTTGTGGACATGCTGTTTTGTTGTGAAAGCCAAAATACATTGTTTGGTCTTTCAAAAGAGGACACGACTAGAAATCAGTGTTTAAGTTGTATTTACAACACTGTTCCAGAACAATTCAACCCAAATATTTAGATGTGTGCTGCGCATTTTATGGAGGACTGTTTCCTGATCCTGGGAGAGAAGACTACAATGCCAGTTGTTCTGACCTACAGTGAGTAAGTGTGTAAAGGATTTGCCACTGATGAATCAAACGCCAGTTTTGAGCAGTGTAGAGCAGAGGTTCTCAATTCCAGTCCTCGCGACCTCCTGCTCTGCACATTTTGTATGTTTCTCTTATGCTTCAGATGTTTGTTCTATTCGAACAAGTGCCCTGCGAAGTGGACATCACAGTATATTCCGCCATGATTCCAGTTAGAATTGAATGTATATGTTCCATTCAAAGTGCATTGAAGTGTGCGAGACGTGAATTTAAATTATATTTATTTACAGAAGTATATGATGTCACACTTGTCCGTGTGTGAAGACGTTGCGCAGTGAAAATCCGTGAATGAATGTTCCGAAGTGAGGTAAACTTCAACAGATTTCCCCTGCTCAGGGAGTAGGGAGCAATGAACACTGTGTAGGGACCATGCCAATGGTAACACAGTTCATGCACGGAGCTCACTTCTAACGAGCTGTTTATCTGAATCAGGTGATCAAGAGAATCAAGAGAGACGTACGAAATATGCAGAGCTGGGGGGCGCTAGGACTGGAATTGAGAACCACTGGTGTAGAGTAGAGCTTGTTGTTTGTCATTTCTCCGATCATAAATGCAGACATGGTTTTATGTTTACGCGGCGCCTCACGATGCAACGCAACGTGTAAAAACACAGTTTAAGTCATTATCATCTGTAATTATGTCCCCACTGGATGCAACAAATGGCTTGTTTGTACTGAGTTTTATGGTTTTTGTCTCGTCGCGCCAGTGTTTGTACAGTAAGGGGCGTAACATTTCCGTTACACGCTTGAAGCATTCGGCCAATCAGAAAGCATTGGATAGCTGGCCACTCAGAGCACACCTCACTTTTCAGACCGACGAGCTTTGTAAAAAAACGACGCATTTCAGAAAGGCGGGGCATAGAGGAGAAACAATAATGTACAGTATGTGGAAAATAATGTGTTTTTTAAAAACATTTAATTACAGCAAATGCACAAAATAATGTTATTTTTAGCGACATCATATGACCCCTTTAAATACATTTATGGTATTATATGTATAGGCCTAGTTAAAAAGCAAAATATAATCTTCTACAATATGAACATCCTGTTCTGTTTCTATTCACAACTCCTTGACTGAAAACAGTTGAAGATCTCCGTTAGTCTATCTGACAGGACTAAAGAATGTGCACTAAAAAGCTGCAGACTGGACACAAAACTTTTATTTCACAGTTTAACTTTAAAAGTACAGTATTAAATCCAGACTACAGACAAAGTAGTAGTAAAACATCAAAAAAAAAAAAAAAAGAACAGAGAAAAGGGTCAGGTCATACTTTATTGCTGTTGAACTTTGTGCATTCTAGAGTTAAATCAGCAGCAGTGCAAAAAAGGTGAACAAAATCTTTCATATATTCATTGATCTAGGCAACCAACTTCTGTCTGACAGACTTGCAGCCTTTAACAGCAAATATTTTCTCTTTTTCTCTTTGCTCAGATATAAATGTGTGAACATGCTTGCTGGGCCCCCCCCCCCCCCCTTACTTGATTCTTCCCAACTCCTGTCCATGGAAAGGATCAGCGGTTTGTTTGAGTTTTTAAATTTACATTTAGTAATTTTGCAGACACGTTTAGCCAAAGTGACTTACAAAGAGGACAATGGAAGCAATCAAAATCAACAACAACAAAAAATTATATGCAAGTTTATATCAAAGTCTCAGTTAGCTTAATGCAGTACACGTAGCAAGTTTTTTTTTTAATTATATAATAAATAAAAATAAATCAGATAGAATAGAAAAAGAATAAAGCAAGCTAGTGTTAGAGGCCTTTTTTGCTTTTGTTTATTGTATAATAAATAAAAAGAAAACAGATAGAATACAAAAAGATTAGAGAAGCTAGTGTTATTTTTTTAAGGAAACAAGCAGTTAATAAATAAATAGAGTGCAAGTCTATATATATATATATATATATATATATATATATATATAAAAAGATGGAAGAGATGTGTTTTTAGCAGAGGCTGCTTGAACTGAGTTGGCAGGTCATTCCACCAGGAGGGAACATTTAATGTAAAAGTCTGTGAAAGTGATTTTGTGTCTCTTTGGGACAGCACAATAATGCATCGTTCACTTGCAGAACACAAGCTTCTAGAGGGCACATAAGTCTGAAGTAATGAATTTAGGTAAAGGGGTGCAGAGCCAGTGGTGGTTTTGTAGGAAAACATTAATGCCTTGAATTTTATGTGAGCAGCTATTGGTAGCCAGTGCAAATTGATAAACAGAGGTGTGACATGCATTCTTTTCGGCTCATTAAAAATTAATCTTGTTGACATGTTCTGGATTAATTGTAAAGGTTTGATCGCTTCATAACATTACGGTTGAATCACTGATGGCAAATGGACTATTCTGACGATGTCTTTCATACTTTTCTGGACCTTGACAGTGTAACTTACTTGGCAGTCTATGGGACAGTCAGAAACCTCCCAGTGTTCATCCAAAATATCTTAAATTGTGTTGTGAAGACGAACAAACTTTTACGGGTTTGGAACGACATGGGGGTAAGTGATTAATGATCAAATTTTCATTTTGGGGTGGAGTATCCCTTTAAGAGCCTACATCTTGAGAGTATTCTAGTGTAGCCTATTCTGATTTACCCATATGTGGTTTTGTAGCTTTGTAACAGTTACCACGCCATCAAGGACTAGGCTACAAGGAACATAGTGATCACTCAGATGCTGATTTATTAGACTGGAGAGTGTAGGTATATCATTTGGTGATTTATTAGACTGGTGTGAGTGTTTTTATATTTTTCATTTAAAAACTGTGGGAACGCAATGTCCTTTTTTTTAAATTACCTTTCCAATTATGAGTGTTTGTGTTAAGGAATGAAAAAAATACGTTCCTCTTTCAAGAAAAAATAATAAATGGGATGACTATGTAAACACTATGCACATAGGCTAATAAAATATTTAACTTTCAGATAACAGCCTAGCTTTTGTTGTTTTTGAAGATCATAATCTTCAGACCCTTGCTGTTCAGTGAATGGATTTAATTGCAGAATTAAAATTTGTAGCTAATATGTTGTCTACAAGTGGAATGTGGAAACTTCCCAGTATATTTCCCAGTTCCCACTTGCTTAAATCAAAGCTAGGGATCGCTTCATACCAGCTTCAACACTGCTTCAGAGATATAAATGGAACTACATGCACTTGAGGAGCTTGAACTGTTATTTGCAGATGCACATAATGACCAGCAGGTGGAGCCAAATATTCACAATGATTCAGAAAAGCCTGCAGATGAACTTCTGAACTACTACCGCTAAGGGTAAGTAAAAAGCAATTTGCGTGGAACTTGATTCCTACACAAAGTAATATAATTTTGTAAACGTCATAATAATATATTTATGTGTATAACATAGACATAAAATATTAAATTAAGAAACCAAAAAGTGCGTAAAAATAGATTAAGACGTACAGTAGTACACTAGTGTCTCTTTGGCGCCTCTAGCGGCTGAACGCAGGTAGTGCAGCGGGATCTCTTGACTAAAGGTGATCTGAATGAATGGAAAACGCTTTCCACGACTGAAACAGAGCAGAGGGAGCAGCCCAGACAAAGCAAGCGAGAAACTTTCACGCTGATAATCGCCAGTCCTGTCCCACCAGGCATGGATTTACAGAAGACAGCGGCGGTGCAGTAGATTCAACACCTTTCTGAGGAGATGAAGGCGAGTTTGGAGTGAATTTAAAGTCCTGCTGCTGCTGAATGGACGAGCTTATTTCGGCTCTTCGGGTCGATGATGAAGCTTTACAATGCAACAGGTTAGACTGAGTTTCGATATATATCAATAGACCAAAGAATCGAATGCGCTCCCTGGATATAATTGTTGCATTGGTCATGTTATAGTCCGTGTATGAATCGCTGAGACGCAAACAGCGTGCACGCGTACCAAACCATTGAAATTACAATGCTACACAATAATGTGAAATCAAAGGAGATGTAGCCAAATCAGGCCTGCTTGATGTTTGCATTTGTGATTTGATATTGATATGTGAGATAAGTGTGATATGTATTCGATGAAATTAATTTATTGATTTTTGGTTTATAGTTCGTGACAAGCTCTTAGAAATGTAATTTACGTTGGTTGCATTTTTGCACAGTTTATACCATTTTAAACAAATGTTAGACTCTAAAATGTCAAGTGGTGTGACGTTCTCGTAAAAGGAACTAAAATACTTTAATTACAGCTTTAAAATGTGTGCTTGACAACTTAATCATTGTTTTCTTTAAAGTTAAAATGGTTGTCAAGTGAAATTTTAAAACAATTGCTTTTTTTTATTTTTTTATTTTCAGTGAAATATTATGAAAGATTATGGCAAACTACTTTTGTCAACATTTGTTTTAGCTTTTTAATTCAGTTAAACCTTGTTGAAATTGTTTACCTTTAAGCCTGACAAAAATATCAGCATTGTTTAATTCACTAACTGAAAACGTTTTTCATATTTTAATGTCTTTCTAAATAACCTAATACATACGGAGAGAATATAGCATTACATACAATATATAGTCCTATATGTTTATTTTTATAATTTTTAAACAGTCATTGTGTTATTTTTTTATTTATTTTGTATATTTTTTTAATTAAACAAGTCTGTTTAAAGAGATACTCTGGTTTCAATATTGGCAATTTGATGCATACTCAAATCTGGGGGTTGTGTCCCACCTGGGATCTGTCTCTGGCAGTAAAATGTTCATTCTCCAATCATCATGCCAGGAGTGGTATCTGACCGCTGGTGACCCCTCCGCGTGCTGTTATAGTGTGGATCTCTTCCTCAACACAGAGAATGCAGAGTAAAGCAGACAGCATGGTACCCAACAAGTGGATTATGCATCCAGTTCTTCACAAATCTCCTCCCAGAAGCTGGCTTGGCATCCGGCTACGTCTCAGTAAGTTTTCTTTCTCCTCTGACTCATACAAAATGTTAATTAATTGATCATCTTAATATCAATAATGCAGGAAAGATGACTAAATTTGTATGTTTTTGCAAATTACATAAAATTGCTTGATTAAATGATTGACGCTGATGCTTCAGATCCCATAAACAAATCAATAGTTGTGGTTTGCCATTAAAATGATGACTTTATATACAGGCATTTGGAGCATAAGCACTCTCTGATAATACTTTGGACCTGTGGAAATGTTAAACAAACATCTAATAACATTTGTTTTCTGCAGTGTGTCTTTTTGTGTGATGTATTTGTAGAGTTATAGAAATGAGTTACAGCAAATCTCTCAGCTCATTATTTTAATAGGCAGTTTAGTTAATTATGATTCGTTTTAAATCGTTTGCATATTAGGGATTTTTAATTACTTGAGAATGAGACCAGAAGTGGCCTGTTCAGTATTGAAATCATAAATCACAATTTTTTTTTTACATGCATTTTACATTTCATATGGAAAGGTGCATGGTTGCTTACTGGCCTTCATTGAAATATTTAGTATATTCTGTGCATCAGTAAATACAAGCATGCATATTGAAAAGTCCAATAAAGTCAACAAACATTTATTTAGAAATAGTTCTTTTTTGTTTTATTAGACTTTTAAAATCAGATTCAAATCCAATTCTTGGATTCTGTAGCCATTCAGTACTACTTCTTCCACAGACTGACATGCACAAACACTTCTCGCTGTTGCCAAACATTTTCCTGCTCGATTATATTAACCTCTGCAATCACAATAAGATTAGCCTTCCAGCCTGAATAGTTATTTATAGAAACCCCAAACTAACGTGTGGTGTACGCCAGAGGCTTCTTATCTCAGCGGGGGCTGCAAGTTACCCTTAGTGCACCAGACCACTGAAGCCTCCCTGAAATACATGGGTTTAATCTCAGAGCATCTGGTGTTTAAGGCTTGTCTTAGAGGAGCTTCTGGCTCACTCAAATTTGATTAGTCGTTCTATCTTAACAGTTCTACCTAGCGTGTGTTTTTCCCTAATTTTGGGTGCATGATGTCAACTGACTGACCTTTAAAGCTCTTAGCTTGATATGCTTCCTGAAAAAATGTCATTGCATCACTGGTTTTAAGTTGGTTCCTTTTGCATCTGCTAACTCTTTGCCTTAAACACTGGCAGATCCTTCTGCTTTAAGACTAATCTTATTATCTGAAGTGTTAAGGGTTTTTATTTACCAGTTTGTGATTCTCTTAGCTATATTTAGCTTGTCCGGTGATAGTCAGGTTTTCTAAAGAAAAAAACAAATTTCAAGAGGTTTTTGCTAAATTGTGGCCTTTGTTTGACTTTTCTGAATAAAACTTTCGGTTGGTTTTCATAGCGATGCAATAGAAGAACTATTTTTGCTTCCCCAAAGAACCTTTCAGCGAACAGTTCTTAAAGGGGTCATTTGACATTGCTAAAAAGAACATTATTTTGTGTATTTGGTGTAATGCAATGTGTTTATGTGGTTTAAGATTCAAAAACACATGATTTTCCATATACTGTACATTATTGTTTCTCCTCTATGCCCCGCCTTCTGAAACGCTTAGTTTTTTTTACAAAGCTCAAAGGTGTGCCCTGATTGGCCAGCTGTCCAGTGCGTTGTGATTGGCCGAATGCCTCAAGCGTGTTATGGAAATGTTACACCCCTCATCATACTGTGCCAATGCCAATAAAGAGTCTTTATTTTTAAGAGTGGACACCATTTGTACATGCAGGAACAACTGTCACTTACATAAGTGAACGGAATTTTTGGTAGATGGTCAATAAAATTGTAAAACCAATCAATAACCAGTATATATGGGATTTTTTTTATTTTTTTTATCTTGGATTCAGTAATGAACCCCCTAGCATCTGCATAGCAATGTCCTGGCATTGAGGCTATGAGTTTTGCATGGGCAAAATGTAAAAATCCAATTAATCCTACTACAAAAGTGATTAAAACCATTAAAAAGGACATTTAACTTGCCTGCTAACATTGACACCATTTTCTTGTCAATAAATTGACCAATTAATTTGACAAGTGCTTAGTTTTTAGCCAAAAGACATCTTGCATTTGATTAGTAACAATAATGAAATATTGTTGGTAACTCACAATGATGTAATCGATTATGGCCTTTACTCGAAAGACTGTATTGTAAATCTGACTCCAAAACACAAATGCAACCCCCACATACACACAAAAACAAACCGCAGGGTTATTGCTATCAGCTTTTCAAGTCCAGAGATGATGTAATGCTCATGAACATGCTCTCGCAGCTGTCAGCCGTTCCCTCCACCGTTCAACAGCCCTCCTAGCTCTACGGCTTTCCCATCATCCCTCACTCTGTCACGCTTTCAGCTTGCTTTTATCATACACAAGAAAGGCTTAAGACAGTGCTATTAGCATATTGTTCTTCCTCCAGGTCCTGCCCTTGGTTTAAGTGGTTGTACAGCTATTAGACTTGTTGAATGAATGAGATTAGCAGTAATTTAGCCGTGAACTTGCAGTTGGAGTTGTTCTGTTTGACTGATGGTGTGCTGCTGTTGCAGCCTGAGGGAAAAATTTCAGGTCCCAGCTGTGAGGAGTAATGAAAATGTTCACTCTTGTATACTGCAGATGCTTCTCTGCGGAAGATTTGGCTTAAATAATAAAAAAAGAATTTTATAATTCACAATAAGGACTATATTTTTAGACTAATATTTTAGATCAATGCAAACAGCCATTTATTTGAAGTGTGTTGTTGGTGTGACACAAAACAGCCTCAGTTGCTTTTATAAAATGGCTGCAACTGCAAAATGATAAAATGCAACAGTTTTCAGTTATTCTGCCGAGAAATATAGCATATTTTAATTATACAAAGCTTCCCCAACTAAGAGAGGAAGTTCTCAGAATTTTGGCGAACATTCTGGCAAAGTTCTTACTAAATGTTATGAACATCTATTCTTCCACTGACATTAATAGAACGTTCGCTCCAAGTTATCTGGTCTTTAATAACATTCTAAAAATTTTATCAAAAAAACGTTATTTATACATACAACATTCTTCTGAAATGTACGTTTATCTAGCATTTTTTAAATGTTACTCCTTGTTTCACAACATTAAGAGAACATTCAAAAGTAACATTCCCATAATGTTTGCAAATTGATAAAATGTATAATTCGCTGCACAATTAATCACATTTTTAATCGCGATGAAAATTATGGATGCCACAATTACAAGGTCCACTTATGTTATTCTGCGTGCTTAAGATGCATTTTTTTTTATTTCTACATGTTATCTTATGGGGTATTCCCATAATTTTAGTTTTAATATAACGTTATAATACCATTTCTATTTTTTATTTTTTATAATTTAAAGAAGAAACCAATCTGATGTATAGTTGACATTTGAGGCTTAATATTATAGAAAAGTGTTTTCAGCTTGTTTATTTTCATATAACAATATGTCATGCAGTTGCATCAAACAATGGTATAAACATCATTCAATGTAAATTGTGATAATCGTATAGAGCTGACAAGCAACATAACAACTTGGTACATTAATGTATACTGTACAGTATGCACAACAAAATCCTTTAAAAAGAGATTAGAATCAGATTTTTTTTGTGTTTTTTATGTTAGATTTCTATTGACTAGATCTGTTGTAACTTCTGTAGCTGTTGGTTTCTTGGCCTTGCTAATGTACTAGCAGCGATCATGCTCTGCTCATTAGAGGAATAAAACGCTTGTGTCACCCCTCTCTCCGTGTGACGATTACGGTAGATTAAAAGGGCCCTTCAGCCTGAGTTCATGTCATCACTTTGTCCCATGTCGACTACTGCTGAAGAGCTTCCCCCACCAGCTTAAGTCCATTTAGGCGGATCTCAGCCTCGTGTTAATGACCACGTCTCTGCCAAGGATGAGCTCTGTAATATCTGCTTTTGTACAGAGCAAGACGGTCTAGCTTTTCATTATGTCCTAAATACCACTGTTCTATTACAGTAACAATTTAGGGATTTTGAAAAACAGGATTTGAGTGAAAGGCATATCAGGTATTTTCAAGGTCATCCACCTAGTTAGAGGTTAAATAAAATAGCCATCTAGATGTCTTGTATTTTGTGTGTAGTAACAGACAAATTGTTGCAGATGATTGCCAGGTTTCCATTCATGTGTTTTTATGTGATTATTATATTTAAAAAATGCCCTTTAGTAACATTTGCCCTTTAGTAACCAACATTGATTCTATTGCTTTTTTGTATTTTCTCTGAATTTGACATTAATGCTCATATATAATAACCATTAGGGCTTGGCGATATATCGCATGTGACATGAATCGCCTTCGATAATGAACGCGATATAGCGTAGCTTGTCAGTGAACTACGGCTCTGTCTAATAAATGCCGCTCCATTTGAAAGCAGGTGATGGCGATTTAGCGCTAATCATGGAACCGGCTTTACTGACGAAATGCGCATGACAATCACATTCGCATGTGATTGTCATGCGCATTTCGTCAGTATGTGTTCTAAATTAGAATCAAATAAATATTTTACAATTTTTCTGCATTAAACATTATAAATGGAAACATTATCTATAAACATGTTTTGAAACTTTTTTTTTTTAGAAATGTATACTTTTGTTAGTAAAGATGTTCATTATGTTACCAAAGATTTGTTTCACATAAATGTTTTTTTTTCTTAAACATAATATTCATCCTAAAAAAAAGCATCACAGTTATCACAAAAATATTAAGCAGCACAACTGTTTTTTACATTGATGATAAGAAATGCTTCTTGATCACCAAATCTGAATATTAGAATGATTAAAATATATTACGATAGAGAAGTTATTTTAAATATTACTCTCTTTGTTTTTGATCAAATAAATGTAGTCTTGGTGAGCATAAGAGACTTCTTTTTAAAAATTTTAACAACCCCAAGTTTTTTTATGGTAATATTTGAAAATTTGAGTCATCTGTTCAGTTTGTTGTTGTAAGTTTTGAAAATATTACATAAGCATTTCTAGTATTTAAGGGGTTAATATAGCATATGATGTGGTGGTTCCATCTAAATATAGGTTAAATATATTTTCCACTACTTTGGCAACCAGAGAGTCAAACTGCTTTCCATCTGTCAACACCATCGAGGCTTGGGAAAACTCACTCCTTCACTTCATCCTGTTGCACACACTCATTCTGCCTCTGTCACACGTCTGCACTCAAACTCTGTTATGTAAGTGCACTTTTTATGCTAATGCAGAATATTCAAGCCTACTGTTTGTGTTTAAAAAAGACGCTGAAGTTGCAGAGGAAAACCCTTAGATTCATTGTCTGAATCTGCTTCTCTGTTGAGTCTCATTCTGCAGCTGCCCGAGCGGGCTGTTCATTTAAAAAAGCTGCAAGTTCAAAGCCAGGTTCTGGATTACTACCATATGTCTGCAAAGCCAGACTCCAAGAGTAAGTCTGCCCCAGCCGTACCCTCTAATTTCTTATCCCAAAATTGGACATCTGAATGGCTGTGCAACATCGTCCCTCCTCTCCTACTCTTGCACGGTACGTTCTCACAATAATTCATCTCTGCAGGATAACTAAAACAATCTTACTGCAACAAGACATTGGGGAAATGCCACGTTTGAAATTGTCATTTTGACATGCATCCACCTCCGTAGAGCGGATATCTTATCAGGAGCCACTGCTGGCCAGTGTCCATCCAAGGAAACAGCTGACATTGTTGTAGTCACACAGCATTCGTAACTCATAAATCTCTCCCAAAAAGGAGGACTAGGACTAATCAATGCAGAAATGTCTGGCTTTTATTGTTTGTGCAAATCATAGACAAAGTTCACTGTCTGTGTAGGAGGGATTTGCAAGGGATCTTTGTTTCCCAAAGACTGGAAGGTATTGGCCTAGTCTGTCAATCCCAGCATGCACTTCAGCCCAGTATGAATACAACATTTGTTTGGTAGTGTGGGTCGAACACCCTCTGACAACCAGACCTCTTTGCCGAAACTGCTTGCACAGGCTTTGACACCGATGTGCCTGTTCCTTGCAGACTTGGAAATACTGATTGTTTGGTGAAGAAAGCGAAGAACTTCTAATATGAAGTTGAAGAAGAAGCACCGTCAACTTCTCAAAGAAGGCGAGACACTCTCGTCAAGATGTCAAACAACTTTGGAAGACTTTAATTTGCTTTAATAAGTGTAGAGGACTTTTAGGTGTTCCTGTTTAGCATGCAGCAAGATCCCATTGTGGGATCCACAATTTGAGAAGCAAGGAACACGTCATACATCATCCATTCAGAGCATTATTTACATTATCAAGAGTTGCTGTGGAATGGGTTCCAGGATTTGCTTGGGTTTGCAACATGGGTCTGGTTTTGGGATCTAAGATGAAGGTGAAGAAGAAGCACCATCAACTTCTCAAAGAAGGCGAGAAATTTTTGTCTGGACATCAAACAACTTTGGAAGACTTTAATTAGTTTATCCTTGCCAAGGTTTAGAGGACTTGTAGGTGTTTCCAACTTGAACCACAATTCAAGATGCGAGGAACCCATCATACGTTCTTTATTGAGAATTTTTTCTAAAGAGCTGCATTGAGTTGCTGTGAAATGGGTGCCAGGGTTTGCTCAGGTTTATAACGTAGTCTTGGATGAATTTGAAGAAGAAGCACCGTCAACTTTTCGAAGAAGGCGAGACATTCTTGTCAAGACATCAAGCAACTTTGGAAGACTTTAATTAGTTTTTATCTTACCAAAGTTTAGAGGACTTTTAGGCGTTCCTGTCTTGGCATACTGAAGATCCCACTGAGGGATCCACAATTCGAGAAACAAGGAACCCATCATATGTTCTCAATTGAGATTTATTGTCATGAGTTGCATTGAGTTGCTGTGAAATGGGTGCCAGGATTTGCTCGGTTTTGGAACGTAGGTCTGGTTTTGGCATGCCTAGTTGCGCGCTTTTATGGGTTGGAACTCGTGAAGCAGGATCAAAGCAAAGTTTAATTGTAAGGGAAGATGAGGTAACTGCAGGTGCCTGCTTTATGGGGAATTGTTTGAGATTGACTATATCCCGTTTAGGTCACATCATAGGTGGACATAAAGATGCTGTGATAGATGTTGAGTGTTTGATTATTGTGCAAGTGGGTATTGTTTCCTTTTAAAGTAGCCTTTAGAAGATCAGTTTATTTTTGCAGTTAGGGTTTACAGCCTTGTCCTTCACAATGTTCCTTTACTGGAGGAAACGGGGAGCTTATGAACTTGAGACAGTCCCATCTTCTTTGACAGAACTGGGGGCGGAACGGTACTCTTGGTCGTCCCCTCTGGATATCATCTATGATGTTTATGGTAAGGCTGGATCCACTTACCAAAAATACTGACGTTCCTCAGTCACTAACCACTTGTTGTCTTTTGTACACACTCCAATCTCAAACAGTACTTTGAACCCAAAATCATAAATGTACTGTTCTTTTTGGTAATATCATTCAGGGTTTCAGTAGTTGAAATGCTGTTTTTAAATGACTTTGTGACACTGTCACTAAGCTGTTCAGGTTTGTAAAGCCAGGATTACTATTACATGAAGCAGATTTTTGTGCCTTTTTTTTTTTTTTTTTTTTTTTTGCACTGTATAGCTGTACCATATTTGTTATCACAAGCTACATTGTTAAGTACAGTGTTAATTTTGACAGGCATTTTTGATTTAGTCTAGGTCTTTATCTTGAGACGAAAATGCCTTATAGTCTAAGTCACATTTTAAGCCCGAGACCCACTGCATGATTTTCGGCTGTCCCAGACGAAAGATTGGCATCATGAAACAATCGTGGCGATTTCTGTGATCATGGCTCATAATCGGTAGTCCTATGTCGTACAGTGAGAGAGGTTCAAAGATGGCCGTTGTCACAGTCTTGTGACCAAAGATAGCCTATGGAAATTTTCTGGCAGTGTCAGAAATTCAGCATGTTCATCGCACAGTGTGTTTGCAGTTATGACCCACGTTTACTGACCAACCAGTAAAAATGCGACATGAAATCAACCTCAAGCTCATATTTCTTCCTCTTTCGCCACTCCCACTTTTTTTCAGCACACACAAAAACTACAACTGTCAGTGTGACTCATTATGCGCTTTTTATTTACCACTAGGGCATGCCAATGACGTTTTAATCTTCTATAGAAACGTGCGTCGTAGCCTACGAGTCAACAGATGTCATCATCGTACAGTCTACCTGCATGTCGTACCCAAGTTTATTAGATTCATGTCACACAGTGTGACCAGCAGTGATCTTATGGGATTGCTAAAATCGTGCAGTGTGTAGAAGGCTTAAGTCATTTGAGTCTTTAATAGTTTTAGTCTAGTTTTAGTTGACGAAAAGTCATTGCATTTTTGTCAACTTTTAGTCATTACTTTTAGTCATCATTTTAGGCAAACTGCAGTTACCAACATTTATTTTGGTAGCTATTTTATATGTAGTTTCCAAACAAAAATAGTCATTAATTCTTCTCTGTTTAGACCAAATCAATTTGAACCAAGGATTGAATTGCAGTTACCAACTTTTTAAAATTTTTGGGTGAACTATCCGTTTAAAACAGTAAACAGTAGTGAAAATGGCAGTTGTTGACCTATAATATCGATAATATATATAATTTATAATTTTTTGAAAAAGAAGCACAATAAGACAAATATGAAAGGGATACAAATTAAACTCATTGTATTAGATACAGTAGGTCTACTTAATGTGTATATTTGTTTAACATCTTTTGTTGGTTAACATTAATGACACGGATAGGTACTTAAAAGGAATGCTGTCCCTTTAAGACGGAAGCTTGCATGAAATACTGACACACGTTCGGTTTCACCCACCTGTTCACATTCACTTAATCCATAACTGTATTTACGTGAGATATTCTAATCTACACCAAAGACATTTTGACTGCTGTGTGTGTATTTGAGCGCTGAGAACTGATTGCGCGCTGTATGTGAGAACTGAAGAAGTGGAGCGTGTGCGCGAGAGAGAGAGCACTTCAGTCAGCACAATTTCACCTATCCCACTTCACTAACTTTAAGTTAACCGACAACGAATTGTGACTCCCGGGAAAAACGGGATGTCTGGTCACCTTATCCCTACCCCTTCGGGTGCTGAGGCCATTGTTTCAGATCGCTAGTTTGCGTTTTGGTAGTCTGTCCATCCACTGCGGCTGCCATACTGAGACTATGCGAATGCCCCTTATCCGATTGCAATCCAATGACAGAGACGCACATATAGAAGGACAAGACCGTAGCCTATAGGATGTATTTTGAATGTCCGGTAGTCCTCAAATAACATTACAATGCCATACTGAGTTAATTTTATAATATTTTTTTTATTATTGTTTTTTTTATCTTGTAGGTTTATTTTGTTAGTGTCTTGTATTATTTTCGTTAAAGATTTTTTTTAATGATTGTTTTTATTGATTGTGTTAACACTGATTTATATGCACCCAAATAATCTGATTCTAAACAGATTTAGACAAAATAGTATAGAATTTGAATGTATGAATTCTGTATTATATTTTATATTATAATAATTTAAACATAATTTAATATTTTTGCATCCCTTGTTTATGTATGCATGCATCGGATGGATGTCTTCAGCCCTTGCATCCTGCTGTTTTGTAGTGCTACATTAAGCTCTCTTCTTTAAGCACCTCTTCTTTACTTTGAATACTGCTGCTGCCCTGCATTTATGTGTTTTGAAGTTGAAAATGTGTTATCATGGTCAATCATTTCTTTCATCTCCTTGTTGTTCATTACTCTTTCCCTGACGCTGTTTCTCATTAGCCCATCATTCAGTCCTCAATGCTTTATTTGTTTGTCACTTACTCAATCCAGATTTCTTCCGGAACATTTGGGACACTTCAACAGAGATAGAAAACTGCAGCAATGAGTCTCTTCTTTGATGTCTTCCATTCATAAGACCTGTAATTAAGGCCGATCCATTACTGAGAACCACTCTCTGGCCGCTGCGGCCTAGAGAAGAGGAGCGTACTGCATTTCTAAGTGCATACTTGTCATCTCAAATGCCATAATTAGTCTGGGAGATTAAGATGGTGGGTCGTGGCTCACTTTGGTGTTTGAGTTGGTAATGGTGATGGGAAAATTTCACAAATTCATAGCGGATTATATAGTCATCCTATGAGGCCCACTGCTTTAAGATTAGCTTCAAAATGGTCTTATTACTGTATGGATTCAAGTGTGCGGCCTTTTAAGTCCTTTTTGCATGTTGTGTAAGAAGCAGTATGGCTGGAGGCATGAAGTCTGTGCAGTCAAAGACTTGCTGTCAGTTTTCTGTCAATGACATTAATGAAAATGTGCATGCTGCATTTTTAGTTTTTCAAACAGACTAAATTTTTAAATGTTAGTACAAAAAAAAAAAAGTATGTAGTTTTATTTGGCTGGGCAGTGTCTAATTACAATAGGTATGCACAAACAAAAAGCTTGGAAAGGTTTTGTTTGACAGTGCAATAAAATTACATATTTTACATTAGGTTTTCAACAAAAAGAGTAAAAAACTGGGCCTTTTTTATATAAATGCAAAATTAATTTAAGATGTGAAAACTTACAGCACTTTTTTATTTGTTAAATATAATTTTTTTAAAGTAATTTATTTTCATTTTTTTTTGATGAAAACTGAAAGTAAAATGTTTTATATAAAAATTTATTATATAAGTATTTTCAACCAAAAGTTTGGTTGACAATTTCTGTTTCAAATAATTTTTATTTCAAAATATAAATTTTTTTTTGCAGTAGTAATATTCTCATCATTTGAGTCTTTATATTTTAAAATGATATTTTAAATTTCTGACTTTATATTTCACAATGTGACTCTTTAGTTCACATTTGGAAAGTCATTCCTCATAATAGCAACTTTATTTCTCACAATATGACAAGATATTAAGAAAATCTCTCACAATGTGCCTTTCTTTTCAACACTCTCACTCAACGCTATAAACAAACAAATAAATAAATAAATAAATAACTAAATAAAAACGTATTGGTACTAAGTACAGTATTATTATGAAATAATTGTTCTAGTTTTATTTTTCTTGGTGTTTTACCTGTATTTTGAATTTTGCACTTCATTGCGTTGTGTTTTAGGGTTAATGGAAATGTCCATAAAATTACCAGTGCATTTTTGTTTTTTACTTCTGAGTTTTCATCTAACATCTGATAACCAAAGTTATGAAAAAATATTGTGGTAAAAATTACAAAATTGCTTCAGGTTGCACATGCAGTTTTTGGGCTGCATTAATGATTTTTAATGCTAATGCTGATCTTTGTGCTGATTGTAAAAATAGTAAAACAGCGAGAGGCCATTTAAAGCAGCTTCTCATCTAATGCATGAAAAAAAGTTGCATCACTCATGTTCCTTTCCATTAGAAACAGAAAATGTCTTTTGTTGTGTAATTGTAAGCACTTTTTGTAGGGTGCATTTTGTAGCCAAAAGTCAGTTTACAATGTATAATGTATGTATAATCGATGGGATCCTGTTCACCTTGTCTGGATTTATTTTACTGATATATATATATATATCCCTTATATGTTCTTGCCACTGAATTTAAACCCTTTTTCCGTCCTTTGTGGTGATGCAGCAGTTGGCTGCGTCTCTGACAGTCAAGTGAAGCACCTCGTACCTTGGCAGTCTGTTGCCGTCTGCCATCTGTCTTCCAACAGACGCCTCGCGTTACATAACTCACACGGCGTCTTCGGCTGACGGGGTGCTTTAGTCTTCAGAGACAAGCAGGAGGAGGAAGGCCATCAGGCAGGTCCAGTAGTGTGCCAGCCGTCCCCTGCTGCAGAACACAGGGATAAATTCACAGCCGATCTGAGGCATTCCTCACATTCCTTGTAAAAGCCGTACAAAAGCGATGTGTAAACCTGCTCTTAGAAACTCCACTCTGCCTATACATGGTAAACATGGTACAGTCCAGGTTGAGGGTCCTTGCTGTGTGGTCTTCTTTGAGGAAGAGGATGATAAGGCTGCTGGACTGTGGGATTGTCGTTGGGAACTGTACGCCTTTGTTTTACGGATCACTTGTTTATATGATTATAAGACAAGCATCACTAGTTCTAATGCTCATACTTTGGCTTTAGGGGCTTAGCATGTCACTATCTAGAGCATTAAACTCTGGCATGTAACTTGTCCTGAAGAGTTTGAACTATGAATGTGAACACTATTACCCCTTTTCCACCAGCATGAACCGGGTGCTAGTTCAGAGCCAGTGCTATTGCTAGTTCGGAGTTGGTTCGACTGGCGAGCCTTCGAAGAACCGGTTTGCCCTTCCACTGGCTAGAGAGCCACCGTAGAGCCAGGTCTTACATCATCTGAATATGTCTCATTTCCCTTAGCAACGGTAGTGCGGCAGCGCCAAACACAACAGGCTTGTTCAGGTTGCATATATTTATTTATTTATTTATTTATTTAAATGCAAAGAAGTATTTATTCATTTATTATGGTTATTGTTAATTTTATTTTGACATTTTATATACCACTGTAAGATTGTCTTTTTTTTTTTTCTTTTTTTTTTAATAGTGTTATTATTATTTTTATTGTTTTTTTTTTTTTTATTATTATTATTTTTATTTTTATTTTTATTATATATACTAAAGTGAGATGACCAACTCTCAAGTAATGTTTTTCTATTTCATTTTTTTAATGCTTTGACATTATTATTATTATTGTAATATCTATATGAAGTCAGATGCCATACTTAGATTATCAGCTCAGATAATAGTTCAGTTTCAACTTTTTTCAATTACTTTTTTTTTTTTTATGATGATACTACTACTACTACTAATTATTATTATTTTTCTTTTCTATTTCATTTTTGATGATTTTACATTATTATTATTATTATTATTATTATTATCTAAAGTCAAATACCATTGTAAGATGATCAACTATTTCAAGTAATTGTTCAGTTAAATATTTTTTTTCAAATATTTTATTTTATTTTGATGATAATAACAATAATAACAGCAACAATAACAATAAAAAATTTATTTATGTATTTAATTTATTACTTTACTTATTACAAGCTTAAACAGCATTGCTTTTTGCTCTGCTGGAGTTGGCATCCGAACAGGCAAACAATACTCACATTTCATTCAGATGCTGTAAAAACTCACTTTGGCTTAAGGAAGTTCTCGGAGCGTGACCGCATCAGTGGCTGTACGCACATGCTGGCTCACTGTGTGTGTTGACAATGCATATGCCGCTAGCTTGTTTTTATCTGTTTGATTTGGGCCTAATCAGCAGTGCTGAGGCCAGACATTCCTCTCCACATTAAACAGAGACTGAGAGGGAGTGAGAGAGAGAGAGAGAGGGGAGAACAGGAGGAAGTTAAAGAGAGGAGAGTGGATGAATACTGCTGAATCAGACTCTTAACACATATCATTAGCATCCTACGCTAAGATGAACAAACTTACTGGTTGTCCTTGAGGTCTTTATTCAAAATAAATGTCAAATAACATCACATTTGATCAAATTTAGTAATATTTCAGTTTCAGCTATTTTTTTTTTTTTTTTTTTTTTTTTTTACAGAATTAACTAGTGAAGTAGTACATATTCAGTGAATTTAAATGCTTTTTAGCTTGTTCATTAAACGCAGACTGTGTTGGAGCAGCAAAAAAAAAAAAAAAAAAAAAAAAAAAAAAAAAAACTACTTAGGAAGCATATGTGACTTATTAAAGCTTAACCTTTTTTTTTTTTTTAAACATGGCACCATGCTGCAACATACAGCTTCTAACTTAAACTGGATTTTCCAGCAGGGATTGTAAAAGTCTATGCTTTATTTCCACTTGTTTCATCATCTGCAGAAGGTTAAGTATCACTGAAGTGTTATACTTAGGGTTTTGCAAACCATAAGTATGGGGAATAATGATGCAAAAACAATGAAGTGCTTGAGCAGGCAGCTGCTGCTGGTCAGACACTGTTGACTCACATGATTTAGGGTTTCACCACAAGTTTTTGATTCATGATGCCTTCGATTCAGTCTAAAAAATGGATGCTGTGGCATATTATTGAAGAAGGCACACATTTAGCTGATTTAAAGTGAAAGATCTGCAGATGGAAAACATGTTGGGAATTTTCCTGAGAATATTGAATCTGTAAGTGGAGAGGAGAGTGGAAAGTTGTTGTTGGGTTGACTTCTACTATGGAGAATCACTTAAATATGTGGCTGTAAACTGTCTTGAAATTCTCATCTACATACAGACACATCGATCTTACAGCATGTGAAAAAAAATAGCCATTCACATGATATTCTTGTGCGTGGGTAGCTTGTTTGTTGCATTCACCCACACCCCTTTCATAGTCCTTAAGAAATCGAATGAAAAATTGATAGTAAGCTTTTTTTAAAATAACTTCCTTTTCCTGCTTGTTTATATCCTGTTAAATAGGGCGCAATTGCATTTGCGATAATCGCGATGTGTCAAAAAACGCGAATTTTTTTCAATCGCAGATGGACTCGTGGAGCATGACAGTGCATGGGGACAACGCCGAGCGTTTTTCATTGAAGATCGATCGGTGACAGCTATGACTTCAAACGGGACCCGGCCGTGTATGACATCAAAGTACGGCGAGAGAGAGCATGAGACGTCCGCTCTCTCATAGCTCTCAGATTGGTTTGATTGGCTCTGATTGATGTGTCTGATCAGATCTAAGGATTGTTGTGAGGAAGATTTAAGTTGTGTTGCTACAGTGTTGCCAAGTCCACGGTTTCATGAACCTCTCCGTATAACGTGTATTTTACTGCCTGAAATACTGGTGGACCCCCCCTCGAAACACGACTGGGCTAGTTTTGAGTAGCAATCGGGCGGATTTTGTTGTGAAAACCTAGAAGCACTGGTCTAAAGTTAACAGACAGTGTTTAAAAAGTGCAGTCCACAGATTTACATATGTTTATTACAGTGACTTCGAATTACCTAAAGTAGTGTGGTAAAGCAGCAGATTTGTTTTTATATTTCTGCAATCTACTTTAGTTTGTGTGATTTGTATATTCATGTTTACACCAGGCTTATTTGTCAGTGCTTTATGTTGTCATAATTATTACATGCTTACAAGGTTGGAAGTTCAACAAATCAGTCAATATATTACTGTGATTGTAGTTGTTTAATAAAAATGTCATTCATATCAATTCATGCGTCACCTAATTTCATCGTAACATAGGCCTACAGAAAAGAACATTTCTGTTTAATCTATCTAATATTGTGTTGGTCATACTATACAATGATTTTTAGCTTGTCATTCAGCCCTTCTTTTAAAGTTCCTGTCTGTCTCAGTCTTTAACTTTACATTTTATTATATTACGGGGCCATTTAATGCTTGAATCTGATTGGCTGACGAACGTTCTGAGGCGTGCAATTATTTTCTGGGAAACGCACGGCGAACGTAGTTCCAGGCAGCTCGCCTGACCGCATTACGGTTCCATATCACTTCGCATAGTAAAACCATAATAAAGGTCACACAGTTTGCACAAAAAAGGTGCTGTTTTTATTAGTTAGCCTAAACAGTGTCGCAACTTAAAGGCTTCACATGACATTTCTCACTAGCGATGTAATAACAGCGCTGTTTGGAGACGCTGCAGCCGAAGAGTGTTTACTAGCAAAAGAGGCATTGGATGAGATGCGGAAGAAATAGTCCTTCTCACAATAGCGACCTTTCAGAAACCACATAGCAACTTTTTTTTTTTTTTCCAGTGTGTTCATGAGGTGTTTTAATGTGTATGTGATTTGATGTTGCAGATGAGAAGCCCGCTCAGGAAGAGTGCGTGGTTTGTCAACATCCAGACTGCAGCGAGCGCCGTCTTGCCTCAAAGGTAAGAGCCTTTCTGAAGACTGCTGGGAGATCTCCGCTTCTCTGTGGAGGGTCCATCTCGTGCTTTCAAGGATCAGAGAGAGGCCTGCTGGGATATGAGCTCTCCTCTCTGGCCACCAGACTGTGAAATGAGTTGACTGTCATAAGCTGGTGCTCTCTGAAACAGGAGAACGATCAGAGGAGAGCAGCCAGCTCAAGTCCACTCTCCTTGCTTTGCTAACATGTGCGGTTTACTTTGGGAATCATGGTGGGGACTGTTGGGAATGAGGTAGACGGCTGTTATTGTGTTGAGGGGCACGTTATGTAGCGTTTTGGGTTGTAATCGTGACCGGAAACTACTTGAGCATATTCATTTTATTTGTTAGGTACTTTGATAATGCTTTCAGTTAGCTAAAAGAGTGTAGTATTTCATGAAAAATAGTAATATTGTGAAATATCGGTGCAATTTATATTTATACAGTTTATAAGTAATTTATATTTATAAAATTTACACTGCTGTTCAAAAGTTTGGAAAGAAGATATTTATGCTCATCATGGTTGCTTTTATTTGATCAAAAGTCAAGAAAAAAATGTAAAATATTATTTCAATGTAAAATAACGTTTTCAGTGTGAATATGTTTTAAAATATAATTTATTTCTGTGATCAAAGCTGATTTTTCAGCATCATTACTCCAGTCTTCAGTGTCACATGATTCTTCAGAAATCATTCTAATATTCTGATTTATTATCCATGTTGAAAACAGTTAATATTTTTCTGGAACATGTGATATTTTTTTTGGGATTTTTTTTATAAATAAAAAGTTGAAAAGAACAGAATTTTTTTAAAAAATAGAATCTTTTGTAACAATATAAACCACAGTTTGAAAGTTTTTTTTGTGGTTAGTATTTTTATTTTTATTTTTTTGTCAGGATTTTTTTTTTTTTTTTTTTTTTTGATTTTTTTTTGATTTTTACTTTTATTCAGCAAGGATGTGTTAAATTGATAAACAGTGATAGAATTGAATAAATGCTGTTCTTAAATTTTTATTCATCAAATAATCCTGAAAAAAGAATCACAGGTTTCCAAAAAAGCAGCACAACTGTTTCCATCATTGATAATAAAAGTAATAAATCAGCGTATTAGAATGATTTCTGAAGAATCGTGTGACAATGAAGACACAAGAATAAATTACAGATTTTATACTTTTAATTATTTTACATTTATTTTTATTTAATTATGCACTTTTATATATGTATATGTATTTTTTTTGTGTTTTTTGTGTCATTGTTGCTGAATAAAATAATTAAAATAATAATAATATTTTGATTTAAAATGATGAAAAATATGGTATTTGAAATTTATATTATAATGTTACTCTGTTCTATGTATATAACTCATGAAAAACTACTTTGATGCAAGATTTATAATTGGACTTCAAGAAACAGAGGCACATGAGTTTACAGTGTAATGCCTTTATGGACGGCACTTTTCCTTCAGATTCTGAAGTTAGCCGAGAGCTGTTACCTGTTGGAGCTTGCTAAGTTTAACTAAGCAGCGAATGTCTCTCCCATCATCCAAAGTGCTGCAGTCAGCTGCTGTGATGTGTTTGTGTGTGTAAGTGAGCGCTCGGGAGCACTGTAGGGGGTCGGCCTGTAGGAGAACCTCTGTCTGGTGCCCCGAGGTCACGGGCTGTGGTTATGTAAAGAGATTATGAGGAAACGTTCAGGAGAGAGGAATGACTCTAGTTTAATTGTCACCTTCTCCTTCCTCTGTACCTGCATTATATTTCTCTCTGTTCATCTCCTCATTAAGATGTTAATATTTTCATTTTGTTAGCTTGACTTGTTTTTATTACTCCTCGTTCTTGCTTTAAGAATTAACGGAGAGTGAGTGATATATTATCCAAAGCTTTGGGGTCAGGAAAATGTTATTGATTTTGAAAAGTCTCTTATGCTTACCAAGGCTGTAGTTATTTGTTTAAAAATGCAGTAAAAATGTAATATTGTGAAATATTATTACAATTTAAAAGAGAAGTTTTCTATTTGAATTCATTTTAAAATGTAATTTATTATTGTGGTTTTATGTTGTATTTTATTGATCATTACTTCAGTGTCACATGATCCTTCAGAAATCATTCTATTATTCTTATATAATATTATAATATAATATTCTAATAAAAGAAAAAAAGAAATAATTCTTATATTCAGATTTTCTGCTCAAGAAACATTTCTTATTATCATTGTTGAAAACCGTTGTTCTGAGAATAGAAGTATTTTTACTGTCACTTTCGATAAATTTGAGTATTTCTAAAAAAAAAAAAAAAAAAAAAAATATAATATATATATATATATATATATATATATATATATATATATATATATATATATATATATATATATATATATATATATATATATACACTTAATATGTAGTATATATTTAATATATAAATATAATGTAATATATAATTATATCTATAAACTTAAATTAGAGGAGTGCAAAATTTTCTAATTGTAATTAAATTTTTGTGAGTTTTTGAATTATTAGTTGTTTATTATTTTTTTTTTTTTTTGCATTTTGATGCAAAAGTTTACTATAACTATAGCTGTGCCACTTTACATAATTTACATTTGTTTTATAAATTTGTAATTCGTGTAAAAAATCTGAGATTAATTTCTAGACCTGAATAAGTTCGCTTTGATAGTCTTTTTCGAATAGATTTAGAATATGCAAAATAAATAAATAAATAATAATAAAAAATTAATTCAATATAATCATAACATATTTTACTCACAAATCATGACTGAAAATAAAAATAATAATATTTTACATTTTCGTTTTGTCATATATGTAAATAGCTGTGCTTGATTGACCTCAAAATGTGCTGAAGTGATGTAATGCTCTGTTTGCTAAATTAAGAGGATGACACATTTTACCCACTGACACGTCTTAGCCCTCTTTCCCCTACCTTTCTGTTTACTATAAACATACAATTTTGAAAGTCATAATTTTGAATTCCTTGCACAATAAAAGCAGCTTTAGTTGTCAGAAGTACGTCAGGATTATTGTGCTGCAGTAACTCAATCTTACCACGAGGGGGAGGTAGAGAGACAAGTGTGTGTGTGTGTGTGTGTGTGTGTGTGTGTGTGTGTAGGACAGAACTCTGATAACTTACAAGAAATCTGTTGATGACAAACAACCCATAACCCTTTAAGTACTGTTAAACCTTGCAAAAATCTGTTAGCGTCTTGCTGTTTAATGCAAGGCCCAGCTAGAGCTTGATGACAAACACCCGGCTGGGCCAGATGTCTGATCACTGTCTGTGTCTCATTTTCTACTGCTCAACTAGTCACGGCTCTTGCACAACAGACGCTAATGTTGCTCTACAGGCCTTCAGACTGGTTTAAGGAGGATTGTATTATTTATAGTCTGCCGTAGGAATAATGCTGACAAGACTAAGGTTAAATGCATGTCTTCGATGTTTTGGAAATACACTTTTAGAAAGTGCTTGCTTTCGACAGTTTGGAAAATGCTGTGGTGTGCCGTTTGTGTAAATGTAACCTAGTAGAAATGTCACTTTAACTGGGTAATTATGGAAAGCCTTAAATGAGCTGGTTGTGGGAGACGCTGCCTGACAGTACGGCACATGCTGTGACGTGTTGCACTGCACAAACTCGAAATTCAGTCTGTTGTTTTCTTATCTAGTATTGTTTTTGTGGAATTTATATTTTATTCAATAATATGTTGAGTTGGCATTTCTTTTTATCTTTAAATTGTCATTAATTTAAGTTGTAGTAATTTTATGTTCTTTTGTAATTTCTATTTATTTACTTACTTAATTGTGTGTGTGTATGTTATTTGTAAAATAAATGTATTATACAGGACATTATCCAATAATTTTACAGACATTTCCATTAACTCTAAAATACAATGCAATGCAGTGTAAACACACACACACACACACACACACACACACACACACACACACACACACACACACACACACACACACACACACACAAAAAATGGGTATATACAATACATTTTCCCCTATTTTTACAGAATTTTGTTTAGCGTGTAACTTTAATTTATTAATTTGGTTTTAATTTTAGCTACTAAATCAATTTATTTCAGTTAGTTTCAGTAATAGTTTTATTTTTTGTTTGTATTTTTGTCATTTTTGCAATTATTATTATTATTATTATTTTCGATTTCTATATTTATTTAATAAATTGTATTATTTTCCATCAAATATTTATTTTGCATTTTATAACCTTTTCAATAATTAAAAACTATTTTTAGTAGTCTAATTTTAAGTAATTTTATGTGCTTTTATAATTTATTTTCTTTATAGCTTTAATGTTTATTTCAGTTTTAGTCATTTCAGTCCTTACAATTATTTATTTTATTTAGTTATAATTAATAATCTTATAAGTTGAATTTTTTTCAGCTCTATTTTTATTACTGATTTTTTTTAATTGTTTTAGTTAAAGTAATTTGGTTAAGTAATTGCTTTCATTTCTTTGTATTAATTTTCTAAAATCTAATATTTATATTACATTATATTTATTTCAACCTAATTTTTTAAAAGTAATTTTAATAGTCTGTTTTAGTAATTTTGTTTTTCTATAATTTTTTTAAAACTATTTTTATGTAGTTTTAGTATTTCAACTTAAACTTATTTCAGTTAGTTATGAATAAAAACACTTTTCTGATCCTATTCCCCCCTTTTCTAATAAGATCTAAATGGCTGTTAGTCTGTTCGTTTGTCTTAAGTTTGTATCTTCTGGTATCTGATCGTGTTTCCGTGTGGAGACGGGGCCAGTCTGAGCGTGCTTCCATCACTCAGAGCCAATTACCTCTATTCACTCCCCGACAGGACTAGACAAGGTGTGGATCGCCAGGGAAATACACGCCTCCACAGACACACAGCTGAGAGCCCTGTGTGTGTGTGTGTGTGTGTGTGTGCGTATAGCGCAGCGATAGATCAGATAACTGCCCTCACTTTCTCCATAACAGCTCATCCTCGTCAAAATCAATCCTCCGCCGTCGAGCCGCCCACTCAACTGCCACTCTCAAGAGTTACTACACGTTTCCAGCTAACTCCAGCTTTTCCCTCTGTTTCCTTATTCCGCTGTTAATCTTCCCCGAGGCGTGCTGAGTGATGGATCGCATGCTGTCTCCATCAGCCGTCTTTTCTCATTTGTGTCTGTTGTTTTCCAGTTCTGAAACGGCCCATAAATATTTAGCTTTCATTGCCCTAATGATTCATGAGTAACTCTGAGCAGCGGATGGATTTATAAATGATCCTGGATGGCTCTTTAAGATGTGAAATGAGTTGTAAGATGACGGTATGGGGCCACACAGACTGTTTAGACCATTGTGGACTTTGCGTTTAACCTTTGGGCTTTAAAGGAATATTTAATGCAAAAAAGATTTACTCACTTTCATGTTGTTCAAACCAGTAAGGTGTGGGATAATGAAAGTGAATCAGGTCTGAAATGTAATCATTATTAAACATTAACATGTTAGCAGCATTGTTAGCATGATTATGAAACTTCAGCAGAGAAGTAGTGGTGTGTAATTTGTTTATAAATCTTAAATCTTTTGAAATCTTTTCAATGAATCATTTGACTCAGTTCACACATGATTTGATCATTTTTAAGGCTGATTTAATTCTCTAGTTCAACTCACTTTTGGTAAGTAACACAAATTTCGGTCTGTTTACCACACAAATCTATCATGTGGCTTTTAAAATTTCTATATATTTTTTTTTTTTTCAATGAATCATTTGATCCGGTTCAGTTCACAAAAATGAGTTGTTCATGAATTGGACTGATTCAGTTCTCAAGTTCTAGATCTTTCATATGGCTTTTAAAATGTGTGAATGAATCCTTTTTTTAATTGAATCTTTTCAATGAATCATTTAATCCATTGCAGTTCACAAACATTTGTACATAAATTTAAACTCACTGAGATTTTCTTTAAATTATATATTTTTTTTGTCACCCAAATGTTTTGTATAGCTTTTGAAATTTGAGAATTAATTTTTTTTTTTTGTCTTCTTAATAACTCATTTGATCCAGTTCTTTTAACAAAAATAATTTGCTCATGAATCAGACTGATTTAGTTCTGATTGAATTCAAATATTCATTTATTTTCAGTAAACAAACTAATTTCGGTCTGTCTGTCACACAAATATTTCATATGGCTTTTGAAATTTGTGAATTTTGATTTGGATCTTTTTCATTTTGTTTGATCCAGTTTACAGAAATGATTTGCTCATGAATCAGACTGATTCTCAACTAAATTATCAACCTACAGATTCAAATATTTTTAGAAAAAAAAAAAAAAAATCTGTTTTTTCAAATAAATATATTGTATAAATTTTAAAATGTGTGAAATGTGTGTTCATTTTTTAATTCAACATTTGACCCAGTTGACAAACTTAATTGATCAAGCATGATTGGAATCGATTCAGTTTTAAAGATTGAATCAACTAACTGACTCAATAAATTAAGAACTAATTTTGGTCCGTTTGTTCCAAAAATACTTCGAATAGCTTGTTTATTTATGAATTGGGTCTTTGTAATGGTCTTTTCGATCCACAAAAATGATTCGCTCATAAATCGGATTGATTCTGTTGTCAAGTTCAATGTACAGACTCCAATATTCTCAGTAAATAAAACTATAAATATATTTATATTATTATTTTATATTTATATTTTGATTTGGATCTTTTTTAATGATTTGTTTGATCCAGTTCACAAAAATGATTTTCTCATGAATTGGACCGATTCAGTTCTCAAGCTCATGCACATCTACTAATACTGACTCATTATTATTATTGTCATAATTTATTCAGAGATCACCATGAAAATAGCCTTGATGCTGGCATGGTGTTAAAAAGTTAATAAATAAATAAATACATTATCATCGTCTTAAATTTCCACTTTTGTGTTCCACAGAAGAAAATCATACTATTTTCTTAAGTCAAATAATATGTGGGAGAGTAAATGACATTTAAATTGTAAGTGAGTTTTAGACATGGTTTTCCACATCCTGCTCGTTTGATATTAATTCATAAAGGTCACATTTTGTACATTATTACTTAAACTAATTGTAAATAGCCTATTGGCAGGTGTAACAGGTCTTTGCGGCAGCGTATGGTTTTGCGCTCTTCAGTGTGTGTTTTCTGTCATCGGTGTCTGAATTGTAAGATGTGTGCCCAGGTCGTAGTTACATTTTCCCCACAGATTGTAATGCCATTAAATAACCACGGACAGCATAAATTCAGCTTGAATGGACAAGGTAATGGCTCGTGAGATTAGAGCGAAGGCCCAGATGGGAGGATTGCTTCACTGTTGCGTGATGCTCATTGACCGCTCACCGTTGGAGCGTCTGCTGGCATTAAGACCGGTGTGGTGGAGAGGATGTGGCCTGAACACCAAAATCTGCCCGTCAGAGGAAGATAATGGCTTTTCAATGCAGAACGCATAGGGTGTGTTTAGAGCGGTGCACGAGAATGTTGTTCATCACACAGGAGCCCTTTCATTCGTCGGTTAGCCTATGGCATCAGTGGATTTGATTTTGTAAATGATGGATAAATTACAAAGTAAGGTCTGACACATATTTTAATCAATGTGTTTATCAACATCTGTGTCATAATTATAGTAGTTCCAGATAATACGTAATGCCTGTCTTTAGTGTGAGGGGTTTTCTGGGAGGGTTTGCACATCATCTTGGGAAAGAAGCTGTTGTGTAGTGTTTGTTTCTTAGAAATGGACCTTTAAACCCTGCCTGCATTCTGTAAGATGAGTAGTTGTTTTTCTGATGCCGATGGAGTGAATCAAACACAAAACAACAAAAACTGTTTAAAAAAGATTATTGAGGGATTAGACTTTTTAAGCAATATTTGTGTTATAGTAATTTCTTTTTTAAAAAAGAAAAGAAAATAAACAACATACAAAAGATTTCTATTTCAAATAAATGCTGTTCTGGAAAAAATGTATCACAGTTTCCGCAAAAAACATTAAGCAACTGTTTTCAACATTAATAACAAGGAGTACGGTTTGTCAAGCTAAAAATCACTGGTAGACCTTCAAATAAGATATTCTGTCAATCATGGCGATGGAACAGTCAGGACACGAGCAGGACGGGCCTGCATCCTTGTTACGACAAAAACAGCTATATTGAGACAGATGTGCGTAGGCTGTGTTGAAGCACTTGTGCTGCATCTTCCCGATTGCTTTGCCTGGAGCACCTGATACCCTCAGGTAATTGTGCTGCTGCTGTCTGCCTCTTTAAATATAGACTCTTTTAATTGAGGTAGACAGCAGGGGGTTCTGGAGGACGGGATGCTATTCCCCAAACACACACACACACACTGTCTCTCACGTAGGAAGCTAATTGTAGAGGACTTAAGTGAAGCTCAGCATGGTTTACTTTGAATACCAGAGAAACGGTGAGTTTTGTTGTAGAAGCTCTGGAACATCAGATCTGTTCTAGTTGACTAGTTAGGGAGTGTGTTTGATAGAGATGGACTCGATATGACTCACGTGGACTAGTACGTCAAATATATTTTACGCCCTACGTATCTAATCCTGGAAATACAATGCTGATGCAATTATAAAGCAGAACTAAAACAAAGCCTGCCTTTTCAGAGCGTGTTTTGCTGAGGGTGTGGTGTTTTATGTAGTTTTGTGGTAAGTCTTTGTTAAATAGTGTTGTGCAGTCATCTGTTTGGGGTTCATTAGGATTTGCTCCTCATATGTTTGACTGACAGGCCTCATGTGACATGATCAGCTCTGTGTTGTGGTTTCGAAACGTTTGTTTGAGCATGCCAGCCGGCTCAACACAGAAATGTTGGCACCACCAATGATGCCAGTTTGGGATGATCTGTTAGTCTGACCAATGTCAGATGAAAGAGGAGTGTTTGGATAACTAAAAAAAAAAAAAGACTTAAAATTAAAAAATGATTAAAAATTGAATTAAAATATTAAAAATAATTATTTTTGCAATTGCATTTGATGTCAGTAGAGGTGACAGATTTATTTTATATTTTTAACATTTTATTATGTTGGTTAACAGTTTATAATAACTTTTTTTTTTTTATTCACATGTGAAACTTTTTTTAGGCTCCAAAACATCCAGATGCATTAAGGTAATAAAACTTGTAGAGAAAATCTTAATTTCATGAAGTCATTCTAATATTGACAATGCAAAATTTTAATTAAATTAGTTTTAATTGTATTTTTAATTTTAATTTAATTTTATTCATGATAATGTCAATGCAAATATTTAATTTAATTTGATATTTAATTTGATATTTAATTTGACATTTAATTTAATAATTTTTAATAAGTCACATATTAAATTTGACCTTGAAACATTTGACCTTCCAAAATAAACACTTGCCAAGCTCTGAATGCAAATATTATTTTATTTATTTGTATTTTTATTTAGAAAATGCTGAAATGAGCTTGACATGATACGACAGCATGATCGGGGTGTTGTATCAGTCTAAAGGGGCTAATTTTGTTTTTAATTTTGGAATTTAAAATATTTATGTTATACAAGAAACAAGATACCAGCACAGCTATGTGGGCAAACAAAGGATAATCATCCACCCTAATAAGTCATTATATTCAATTATATGACAACAAAATGCCACGACTGACCAGTCAGAATGAATTATTTCAGATATGCTCATAATAAAAGCATGAGAAAGTATTTTATGCTTAAATCTTTTCCTTTTTAGCACTTTTGCCAGATTGTCATCATCTCTCCTCCTCACAAATCCATTAAAGTGGTTCATGTGAACTGATTAACAGATAAGGTTCATCTGAAGATGAAGTAGTGTATGTGCATTATGTGTGTGTGTGTAAGAGGATGGGGGCGTTTTCATAAACACACCCCGGGTCTTCGGTCCCGACTGACAGCAAGATTATATCTGATGTTTTCCTTCCTTATAGAGGTGCCAGCAGTTAAATAGTCCCACAAACACCTTCAGGGGCTAAACTGCGCCAACGCTGGAAGAAACGACACCGGGGTAGAAACATTCACCTTGTATAACTCACACACACATACGCACACCAGCTTACAGAGTTATTAGATTGAAAGCAGCCCGGTTCTACAAATCCTGCCAGACTGCAGGTGGACGCTGCAGTTTGCTCTGGAGCGAGAACAGGAGAACAGGACAGCGGTTTGACGCACAGAGGTGTAGAGCAACATGCACACATACAAACACGCATGCGACTGTGACCGGCAGCCGGTGAGTGCATCTGATGGCATGTCAGAGAGCCGTTCCTTCTAAACATTTGGACGTTTTTTTTAATGTTTGGTCATTTGTTTTTTCTTGGTTATCATGTGATGCATTCGTAATTCTTATGTTGGCATTGACGGTGCGCAAGCGTGTAGAAATTTCAGGAGAAAATTGCATGGATTGTGATGAGTAGTGGGAAGAGTTTAAACATGTTAATGTAAGAGGGGTGAGCATGCGGGTCTGGACTCTGGGGTAGGACGACTATGTTAACGTTTTTTCCCTTTCTTTACCCAATCCCAAGCTCTGCTTTTGTGCATTTAGAAAATGATACTTACAAAAAGTATCGTAATAGTACTGTTTTACTTTTTCTGGACATATACCATGGTATTCTTTCATGTACTATCTAAATAACACTGTTTATGATTATGGTAGTCATTAAGCACCATGATATTACTATGATTTATTGGACATGTACCATGGTAAAATAATTGTGTTCTTTGAATTGTGTTTTTGCATTGAGAAATTATATATATATCTTAAATTGTGAGGTTTGTATATATAAAGTTGGTGTTAGTTGTATGGCTTATAATGTATGATTTACATGCATAATTATATTACTGTGTTTAATAGAGTAAAAATTACTGTATTACTGTAATGATAATTTCCAAAAAAAATCTCAAGATTAAATCCTCCAGGTGCATTATGGTAATGAAGCTTTTGGGAGGAAATCTCCTTAATTGTTAAGATAATGTCAATGCGACAACATTCTTTATTTTATTTTTAATAATTTTCGCTTTATTTTATTTTATTTTATTTTATTTTGTTCTACTTCTTTTTATTTCATTTTGCATTTTAACTGTTATTTCAACTATTAAAAATAACTTAAATTATTTTAAAAAAAGCAAGTTGTAGTTTTAAACAGATCTTTAGTTCATATACATTAATAAGTTTATATGTGAATATATTTTTTTATACATTCATGTGAAATTTTGACCTTTCTAACAAAATTTTCACACTGTGTATTTATTTTATTTATATATTTGTTTGTTTTAACTTTAATCTTTTAAGCTAAAATGTTGAAAAATTGAGTAAGAATTGAGCACTTTCCTGTCATTTTCAGCTCAGAGAGAACGTTAACTTTGAATGTAGAGTTCCTTCTCCTTTCACTTCCTTCTAGACACTCTCTCTCTCTCTCTTTCTCTCCTCCCTCTCTCTTTCCCGTATGTCAATTCCTCCTCCTATTCCTCCCCTAAAGCTATGGATAGCAGCGTTGCGTCACAGAGTGGAGCTTGAGTCTGCTCTCTCAGAGCACTTGACAGAGTTTGAGTTGAATGCGTGCAGCTGCTGGTGAGTTTTCGCTTCTGTCTTCACTACATATGACTCTGGTTACCCAGCAGATGGCTAGACATTATGCCTCCTAGGGTTTTTCCTTCTTAAAAGTCTATTTTATGTCATTTACATTATTAATGTTAAACGACTGAACTTTCAGCTAAGCATGTTTAACAATGTTGAACTATGCGAGTCGTTGTCTCTAATTGGGTTTAAGCTGGGCAGCGTTTATGAGATATCATTATTGCTGCAGTTTGTGAAAATTGTGGTTTCATTTTGTTTTCAACCAACGCACGAAATACTGTTAACTATAGTTCTTCTTGGTTGATTTTTGTCTTAACTTAACATTAATTCGAAACCAGTCTCGAAAAGCGGATTGTAATTAATTTTCTTGCTCACTTCTGTAATAATGGTGGCTGTTTTCCAGGTGTGGGTGTGTACATGCACATTTGCTTTTGCTGATGCTGCATGTTGAAACACACACTGAGAGGAATGTTTCTTGTGAAAAGTTAGTTGGTTTCCATTAGCATGGATGGACTTGTCCTTTTGGTCATTCTAAGTTAATTTTTCTTGAGCTCTTCTAATTCAAGAGGGCAACCAAGTGGTTTTCTTTCAAATTGATTTAATGAACATCTGTATTGCAAGACTTCTAGCTTCATTTAGGGCACTGAAATGTGGAAAACTACTGGTAGAAAGCAATTCAGAGATGAGAAAACTTGGTGGAATAGCCTTTATTTAATGGACATGAGACAGAGTTGGCAAACTCTATTGCCCTGGAGTGAACTTTGCTTTTGGAGGGAAGTGATTGTGTAGTGGCTTGTATGTGATCCACAGGTTAAACTCAGGATTAGTCACTCAAGGAAGTTTTGGTCCTTTCATGGTGAGCAAATAGGCCTTTGATGTTCTCAGTACGTAAGCATGGAAATCCCACACCACTCCGCAGACATTTGTCATCAGCTTCTGTGAACAGGCTGGGCTACTCAGACGGATTGTGGCTGGTCTACTGTGGTCCTTGGTTGGCTAAAACCATGACATGACAAGGAGAAGTTTGTCTAAATGTGTGCTTTTGGTTTCACCTGCTTGACTGTTGATTCAAGCAGGTGAATTCTAGAACATTTAAACCAGAATTCATCTTCTAAAATGAGGGATCGATCTCTGGGGGCCTCCATAATGGAGCTTGTTTTGGTAGTACGCGGTTCTTTATTGGCATCTATAGGGCCTTTCGCACTGCTTTAGTTCCAGAACTAAATGTACAGTACTAAAGTACTGGGACAATTTTGCGCGAACTATTTCCCAGTACCATTTAAAGGGTTGCATTCGCACCGACAGTGTGTACTAGGAAGTGATGTAAGCCGGTTGACAGCGATGTCATTTGTGCACAGCATTCAACAACGGAAACAAAGAAGAACAACGTTAACAACAGGAGGATGGAGGACGCTGTGATCGGAGCTGTGTTTTTGTGTCACACGAGTTTCACAATAATGGACATGGAATGTCGACATATACCTAAAGTGATTGAAAGAACGGAAAGGTCCTCCAACGACAACTGGCAGTGCTACATTTGCTACAAGTGCCTGCTCTTCAGCGTCCGTCCATCTATCGCTGTTCTCCATACTTGCGAAATAAGTTGACACAGTGTTTACAGTATGTTTACATGGCGTTTTAAATCATGGCAGGTGAGGGCGTTTTCAAACGCATCTGGCCAATCAATGTCTACTTACGTCACGGGTAGTAAAAGTTGTGCTGTCTAGACCCTGCTCTGGAGTAGGAGCTAATTTGGTTCTCGAAAAAGGCAGTCCGGTACTAAAATTGCACCCAGTTCCGGCGTTGTGAAAACGCCAAAAAGTGGGTAGTTCCATAATTAGTTCTGGTACTATGAAAAGGTTCCCGCAGTGCGGAAGGCCCTTATGGTTCCATGAAGGACCTTTAACATCCACTAACATCCACTGAACCTTTCAAAGGGTTATTTAAGGTGGAAAAAGTTTCTTTAAATTATTAAAATATTTTAGAAAAAAAATGGATCTTTTAAGAAGTGCTCACTGAAAGGTTCTTTTGGAACCCCAAATGGTTCTTCTTAACATCACTGTGAAAAATCCCTTTTGGAAATTCTATTTTTAAGAGGAGTTTGAATTGTATCAGCCACATTGATTTCTAAGGATATGCTTTAGTTCACCTGAAAATGAAAATTCTGTCATCATTTACCTTTATTTAAAACCTGTGGACTTTGAGTGTGGTATTCGGAGCCACATTGATGGATTTCTAACGAAAAATATTTGGGCTAAATTTTAGTTTTTGCACATGTCCAAAAATGAAAGTTCTACACTCATAATCTTTTATGTTTTTATACTTAAAAAAAAAACCTGTGTGGATTTCTATGACTAGCCATATTTTTGTCATTTGGTGTTTTTTAATATGGATTATTTAATAACAGATAGAGAAAATAGTTTCTATGTCATGATTTAATGGATATCTTACAGGTGTTTCTAAGTATGACTGATGCTTCCCATTAAGTTGAAATGTTTGTTTAAACTGTGAAATGCAAATTGGTGGAAGTTTTTTATATGCAAACAAATACATAAATCTGAAATTTAGGCCTGAATATTTTTTGAGTGGAGATTTTTGTTCATAAAATCAATGCATATTGTGACCAATGCTAGTCTAACTTCAAAAAGTCAACCGTAAAAGTATCGCCTGAAAGTCTTTGGTTTTTGCATGTGTCATAATCCTGCAGTAGCAGCTCGGTCTTGGTAAATTTAGACTGTGGTCACTGTATTCTGACATATGCATGTAGACCACTTTTGTGGTAATGTGTTCTTTCCTCTTAATCGTTCCGGATGTCCACTGACCCAAGACTGTGACCCGTCAGTCACTAGCCCCGGTCTGCATACTTCTGTGACTTCTTGTATGCTGGTAATTTCCTTGCTTTAGACCCGTTTCATCTCTTTTAGAAGCATAAGAATGTCTCTTTGTCTTTGTTTGGTATAGAATGCTAGTTTACTGCATACTGCACATTGTGTAATGTATCTAAAACTGTGCCGATTATGTAAACTTTAGTATAATTATCACTTTGCATGTTTAATTCAGATGTTAATGTAAATATATGTCATTTTGATTGGGGGAAAAATCTCTTATAGTAATAATCTTGAATAATAGTCTCTTATGGTCATCACGGCTGCATTTATTTGACTAAAAATACAGTAAAAATGGTAATATTATGAAATGTTATTCCAATTTAAAATAGCTGCTTTCTATTTGAATGTGTTTTAAAATGTAACTTATTCCTGTGATGCAAAGCTGATTTTTCTGCATCATTTTGGTTTGGAGTTATGGAGTGGATAAAATTATTCCTTTATGATAAAAAAACGAGACAAAAGGCTAAGCTAAAAACCATATGGACTTACAGCTTGTTCAAAAGAATTGCAATAATGTGGCTTTCTGTTTTTAGCTCCAGTTTAAGAGAATTCAAGGAAAACAAAGCATGGTGAACCAAACTAATATAACGCTGCCTTGGTTTGCGTAAATGCCTTTTTATTTTTTTATTGATCTTCTTTTAATGTGTACTTTATGGGCCAGACGCTTGTCTTGGAATCAACAGTTGTGACAAGTCCATCCAGAGCAATCTGGTACTGAAAAGCCAATGCAAACTGATTTCGCTTCCTTCAATGGTTGTGTTTTTCTCTAAACACTCAGAAGCAAAGAAGTCGAAAGATGTTTGGCTGGGGCTTCAGTTGCGTAATTACTTAATTGCTTAACCACACCATGTGTCTGGGTGTAGTTTGTAAACCAAAGAACTTATAACATAAAAGACATTTGCCATTATTCATTTTATTTTTATTTTTTTAATTTTCTTGTTTTAGTTCATGAATTTTATTTTAAAGCTTTTCTTTGTTTCATAAGTTAGAATTTTTTTGTTTGCATAAAAGAATGTTTTTGTTTTGTTTCATCTTAGCTTTTAAATATATAATTATCTAACAGTGCTTTCATTTTTTTTTTTTTAAATACAAAGCAGTATTTGCTTGAATGCATAAAAAATAAATAGATATAAAAATATTAAATACACTACCATTCAGAAGTTTGGATGAATTAAGATTTTAGTTTTTTGTCTGTTTATTTAATTTTATTATCATGATAATGCCATGTGACTTAAGTTTTCATGCTTATTTTTATGGAAAACTTTGGCTATGCTTCATGTTAGTTCACACCCAGCTCTGTTTTGTGATGACATGCACATATTATATAAATGGAAGAAAAATCACTGAGTCTTCTAACAGCTGTAGCAGAACTCTGAGTCATTTCTCAAAATGGTTAGATTAGTGTAGTTCACTGTGTTTGTTTTAGTAAGTGTAGCTTGACAAGAGGGATGTGAATCAGTGTTATATGAGTCTGTATGTATGTTTGGGTCTGTTGTGTTTAAGCAGCAGCGTGTCTGTGTTTATAGACGTCACCAGCGTCAGACGGGAATTTCACAGTTTCGTGAGTGTGAATCAAGACATTTAAGGCCGTTTAGTGATTCACGTCGTTCTCTCACACTAAGTCACCATGATGCTGTCAGGGTTGGGCTGAATTTAAGCCTGTTTTTTAATCATCAGGCTTTGTGTGCTTTAGGATCGTTCTGTTTGAGTCAGTGTTTTCGTTAAAACATGACATAAGCTGTCTAAAAGTACTGATTTTTCAAACAGAATATCTATACTGGCATTGTCTTCAAAAGGTCTTATTCTATCAACCCAGCTCTGATTCAGCCCGTTTTTGCCATTTTTATGTGCAAAATGTATCAGGCATTCAGAGAACGGGACCTTAGGTGTGGTGTCTGAGTTTGAAGCTATGGCAGTGCATGTGAGATATTTCAAAATCTATTGCACTGCAATGATGATTCAGTGAATTTAGTTAGAATCTGAAGCTGCTGTCACAAGTCAGTGAGTTTCCGGACTTGTTTGGCCTTTTGTCACAGACTTAAGCTTGTGGCGTCCACGTGAGCACTGTAGCTCAATGCTTGCTTCGCTTCTTCTTATATGGTCAAGGTGAGAGAAGACTAGAGAACTGGGAATTCTGTTGAAGAGCTTGTTTACTATTTTTTTTTTTTGGGTGTGACCTTCACTAACTCCTCCATTTAATTACGCTTATGCGCATTATCAGCTGATTTGAGGTGGAGTCATGTGATTGTGAGATGCATTTGCATGCATAAGCAATGTTTAGAACAAGAAAGCTTTTTACAGTTTTGCCCTGCGAGTTTTAATTGTTGCTTAATTTTGTCATGTCCCTCTGTTTTGAGTTTCAGCATTTCCTGTTCACCAGTTTAAACTCTTGCTTGTCAAACTGAAGTCAAGCTATTCATGTTTTTTTGTTGCTCGCACATAATTTCATTCACCCTTCAAAGCGGCGAGGGCAAATTTCTCGTGCAGCTTTCCATGAAAGGAGAGATTAAATGCTGGCATAATTATCTGTGTGCAAAAGAGGGATGAAAATGTACATTATGTAAGAGCGCTTACAGTTAAAGGGAACAGGTGCTCAGTTTTGCGGCAGATGGATTAATCCTGCACTAAAAGGACACTGCACTTGACTTTTGACCTGAATCTCTTCACACTGTCTGCACAGCACCCCCTTCACCAGATACGTACAGGAGAACACGCTAGCCAAAAAGAGACCACAGAACCTGTTCACCATGGGTCCCCTTCACTCCAGGTCATCTTTGCAGATCGATGCTGATGAAATATTATAAAACTCTCAGGCATGAAATGCTTTTGCAAATCAAGGCTTAATTACTTGAAAGATTATTGAGGGGGGAAATGAGGGCATGAATTTATCAAAGCATACATAATGTCATAATCCTCAGATGCGCTCTGATAAATAGGGATGGCGGCTGCTATTGTTTTATGTGTTGTAACCAAGAGTGAAACGTGTCCAGTGACAAGTAATTAGATTTTTGGTCGTTTTAGCCCTGGTATTATGTGCATTTTGTTGACTAAATAAGTTTTTGTCTGTTTGTAAATGTGGGCTCTATGATTTCTGCGATACAAAAATTGTGGATGGAATTGCATAATCCATTCATAAAAATAGAATTTACTATAGATGTAACCAACAAATTTTGGATGAATAAATCAAAAGTAGGCCGTTAGATTTAAAGTGAGATATGGACTAGTGTCTGTGAATATAAAACCACAGATAATGCTATTTAAATATGAACTTTGCATGTTGTGCGTGTCTCTGTGTTGAATGAATGGTGTACGAAAGTACGGTTTTGTTTACTACACACATGAAGCATGTGTGATGCTTGCAGTTTTTTTTAGGGTCTGTGTCTCACACTATGAGGACATGAACATGTGAACATCTTCAGAGCTGCTCTGAAATTCACTTCATCACCATTTTATGGTTTTATTTGAGAGTAAACCTCTGTTGTGCAGTAAAAAATGTATGGTTAAACATTAAAAATTCATATTTTATGCCTTCTTTTGATTATAAAAAAATAAGAAAATAATAATAATAAAATAAACAACTCAGAATTTCTGAAAAAAGGGCCCTATTATTGTAAAGAAATTAATAAATGAAGTTTTTAATGATTTTAATTAATAAGACATGCATTTGATTATTAAAATTAAATTAAACCATTAAAATGGAATCCAGAAAAGGGAAAACACAAATTCAGAAAAAAATAAAACCGAATTTGGGAAAAAAAAATAAAACACATTTCATAAGGACCTAAAATTTAGTTTTTGTTAAGCATTTAATAAATTGCTGTTAAATTGTATAAGTTTCATGATTTCTATTAATTAGACATGCTTTTTTATTAATACAATTTAATTTACCCATTAAAACAAAGTCCAGAAAAATTAAAATGGGAATAAATAAAAAATCCAGAAAAATTAAAACAGAAAAAAAAAAATTTGGGAAAAAATTTAACTGATTTCATTGGGCCCTCTAATGGCAAGAATGGTGCCATGTGTATCTGAATTCAATAAGCCCCTCTGGACGCTTGTGTGTGTGTGTTCACAGCTGTCTGTTTCTCTCTGCTGTTCACTTAAATTCACCTCCACACTCCCAACATATCACCCCTTCCTGAGGCCCATGGGTAATCCAGCAGAACTTCAGAATCAAACAGCCTACACACACACTCACACACTCAGCTGTCCTTGGCTTTGATCCCTGGCTGAGGGTCCTTTAATTGCCCAACTGTTTGGTCAGCATGTAACTTGCTTGAAGTCTCTAAACTAAAGACTCATCTGTGCATGCTGCCCCACTCAGTTTCTGTTCCTGTTCTCACCCGAGTTTCAAAACCTGGTGCACTTCCTACCTAGACAACATTTAAAGGCAATGGGTAGAGATCAGGGTTATTATAGTAAACCTGGGGTCGGCAACCTTTTCGGCCTGACGTGCCATTTTTAATTTTTCTGGTTAACCACTGTGCCAACCTCAACCCCCACCCCCCTCTTTTTTAATGCATTCTGTATTACACAGCATGCATTAATGCTTTGTACAGTACATACACATTTTGAAATGATAGGATAAAAAAACAATAGGCCTATTTTGATTTTCATGCAAATAGTTTCTGAAGATTTTTTCATAAATTGTTTTTTTAAACTTTTCAAAGGTTTCTTGAATAACAGATATACAGTGTGACCGTACTGAACATCATTGTATGTGTGTGTGTGACAAGGCCAATGCATTAAAACTCATTCAGAAGCACATAAACTTGTTCTCAGCACTGCCACGCGACTTTTATTAATCAGTGCTGAATCGCTTATATTTCTCAGTAAGGAGGGGTGTAAAATCGCTGTTTTTAAGCAACTAAACTCAGCTTCATATTTTTGTAGAGAAAGGCGATTTAGGTGAAGTTGAAGCGAAAGTGCAAGTCGTGGCATTTGGTGTTCTGCATTTAACCCATCCAAGTGCACACACACAGCAGTGAACACACACCCGGAGCAGTGGGCAGCTATATCCAGCGCCCGGGGAGCAACTGGGGGTTCAGTGCCTTGCTCAAGGGCACTTCAGCCATGGGTATTAAGGGTGGAAGATAGCGCTGTTCATTCACTCTCCACCCACCTACAACTCCTGCCAGCACCGAGACTCGAACCTGCGACCTTCGGGTTACAAGTCCAACTCTCTAACCATTATGCCAGAGCTGCCCCCGATATTTAGAGATACTTACACATATCTCTCTCTCTCATTCTCAAAATGGTCATTTTGCAGCTTCATCTTACCTCGCTCTCTTTAACGTTAAATTGACACTTCGCGCTCTGCTTCTGTCAACTGTAAACCCCCGCCTAATTTGATTTGATTGGCCATCTCAGTCATTTTGACATTGACGAGCGCTGTTAGACCGCTGAGGCTTTGATCTGAAGTGCCTATGTGCAGCGGTCGCACGCTCATCTGTAGACTAGCGCAAGTTAATTCTCACACTTTAATAGTATTTATAGCTCCTAACAGGTTGTGTGCTTATGAGAAGTTATTACCTCAAAAAACGTCAGTATGCAGTTTTCCCTATTGCTCGCGTGCCAGCGGTTATCCCTCTGTGTGCCACAGGTTGCCGACCCCTGTAGTAAACTAAAAGTGAAAATATTAAAATCTAAATTTTTCATTACTTATTATTTTAGCTTGTGGGCAAGGTAACATTTCTTATTTTAGCTTTGTGCTAAAATTACTAAAACTACAAATTTTTTTTTAGAAAAACTATATAATGCAACACAATTGCCAAAACTTTATCTAAAATCAAAATTAAGAAAAAAGTAAAAATAACTTATTCAAAATATGAATAATTTATTTATTTATTTATTTATTTATTTATTTTTTTTTTTTTTTTTTGGTTATACTAAAATAACACTGGTAGAGATGTAGTTATACATTTGGAATATCTTCAATAAATTCACTTTGTTAAATTTTTAAAACTTAATTATTTCAAAATACTTTAAAATAAAATCTTATTTGTGTTAAAAATCTCAAAATGAACTGTGCAGTTATAATGTTGTGATGCTTAAAATTATAGCATTCAAAATAGTGGTTTGCATTTAAATATACAGTAGTATTTAAATCAATTTTAGTTTTAGGTGTTTTGTTTTTAGATAATTCATACAAAACGGTATAACGTTATAATATTGCCCATTTATCAGATATCTCACCTACAAAATTATGGATGTGCTGCAGATACAAAGTCAGCATCTTTCTATTTCAGTCCCAGAATGCATTAATATTTATTAATATTTTGAATTAGCTTTTATTTTTATACATTTTATGTTTTCATTTTATTTCAAGTTTTAGTGATTTTAGAACTGAAATAAAAAAAAAAAAATTCATCTGACATTTATATTTTATTTCTGCTATATTTCAGTTCCTAAAATGATTTAAATAGATTTTAGTTACAATAACAATACTGATCGGAATCAATTGGAGTCGAGTTTTGTAGGGTACATTTCATAAGGACTGCTAAATGTGTTTAGAAAGTTGCTGCCTGTGTAGAGTGCTTCAGATCAGTAGTATCCCATCTTAGAAGGTAGCTTCCTAAGTAGGGAGGACACTCACTTGAGGCAGAACTAGGCTCAACTTTCACCTCAGCTTCCTCAGTAATTTCCTTCATCACCTCTCTCTCCATCATTTTAAATAAACACTGAGTGCGTGTGAATACGTGATCAGTCAGGTCTCAGCCAGTCTGTAAACAGCGATGAGTCCCTCATTTTCCTTCAGACGGATGTGCCGTAACTCGTTCCCTCCCGGTGAATCAGCTCGGCTCTACAAACTCCTTTCCTGATGGTTGTCATAGCAGCGGCTCATGACAGACACGCCTTTACATGAGCATACAGGCTATTCTGTTGAGCGCTGTGTTTGGAGAATCTCTCAATCGACTGTCATCAAATTTCTCTTATTATCGGTCAAACCCCCACCATAAAAACTGTAATGTGCTTTAGTTTGTGTTGTTTATGTATATGTATGTTTTGACCTGTCTACTTCACTTGGTGGTTGTACGGATCTTGACCCATCCCTACTGTTATTGGTGACATTTGTGATCTGTTGCCCAGAAAGCTTTATAAAAAATTGTTAGCATTCTTTTAAAAGGGCACCACTCTTATAAAATATCTTTATTAATATTTTATTTAATTTTATTAAATGGAAATTTTCTGCAGACTCCCCTTGCGGCTTCTTAAATTCTGTTTTTGTGGGGGGGTTTTTTTTGTGTGTGTGTTTTTTTTTTCCTAAAAAAAAGTTTTTGCATTTTTATTTAATCTTAATATTAATTTATTCATATTTTATTCATTATTGATTAACCTTTTCATTTTCTTTTTCTTTTCTTTTCTATAATTGAAATTTTCAGCTGACTCCTCTTGTAGCTTTCTAAATTCTGTTTTAATATATAATTTTAAATATTATATATTTTATTTCCTGTTTTTTTTTTTTTTGTCATTGAATAAAATTGTATTTCTTTTTATTTATTTATTTATTTTATAAAGCTGATTTGTTTTTTAGCAGACTCCCCTTGTGGCCTTCTAAATTCTGTTTGTATGTATTCTTATTTATTAATATTTTATTTATTATTGAATAAATGTTATTATTTTGTTTGTAAAACTGAGACTTTCAGCAGACTCTACTTGTAGCCTTCTAAATTAATTTTTTTGTCTTTGTCCTTTTAATTGTATTTCTTAATATTTTATTTATTAACACTTTTTATTAAATTTTATAAAACTGAAATTTTATTTTAATTAAATTTTTTAATTTCCTCTTTCGGGCCCTCAGGATCCTCAAACCCCAATTTGAAAACCTTTGCCCTAGAGCACGCTATGACCATGGAATCCCCAAAAATGTTGCTTGCTTTGCAGTTCTTGCAACATTTCCACATTAATGCAAATCTATAAAACTCCGACATCCAAGCATGAACCAATAATTAAGTTTGTTCTGTCCTAAAGTGATTTGTGTAGACACATTGACTCCATATTTGACCTTTCATGCCTTTAAAGCTGCCGAAGCTTCGCACAAAGTCCCAGCAAGCCCTTGAATCAGACAAACATGAAAGTACACCTAACCCAATTGTGCTCATTGTGGTAGACCATGTCATGCCTATTACAGACAACAAGGCCCATTTAAAAGCAAGTGCTATTTAAAACCTTTATGGAGCCGAGACTGCCTTTCTTCCTCCTTTTGAGGTGGAGTCCAGTCTGAGAAAGAGATGAGCCAAATCTAATCTCCACCGCCCCATCAGATGGGTTCATGAGAGTGCACAGATGATTAGCTCCTCAGATTAGAGGGGTTTTAGACATCTGAAGACTGATTTGGTTGTTGGGGAAGACCGGGACTACCCTAAAACTGCCCTGCCCCCATGAGCGCTTAACTCGACTAGACACCGAGGGGGTGGGCCAAGATTAATTGGACCAAATCTTGTTGGTTCTTTGGGTGAAGGGAATGAATTGGGACCCTTCTGTGAGATTTTGGGGTGTGTGACTGTACTGGAGCGCTATCCTTTGCCGCCATGGACCGGTGTCCAACAAATGGGGCGGCCTGCACACATCCCATGATATGGAAGGTAAGAGGAGGGGAGGATCGTCTGATTGATATGTTTTAATAGGAGTCATTTCGGAGGGATTTGGATTAAGCTTGAGTAGGTGTGGCAGTCGAGGCTTTTCTGTAAAACAGCAAGCTTCAGACATGAAGGTGTACAGTTTGAGGAGAAACTAGTTTTCTCTTAGATTATAACCTTTCAGATCTTTAGCTTGATTTATTGTTTCGCATGACTTTTTGCTTGTCAAAACAAGGCAACCGTTGGCTTTATCACTAAAGGAGCACTTGATGTGGTGATTTCTTTTTTTTTTTGCACTTTTATCTTTGCAAAAATTTGGTTGAATCTTTGGAGAATTCTACTATCTAAAAGTTCATACTATTTTTCTGTATATTTAGATAGATAATCATTTAAATATTTGGGGATAGTAAGATTTCTTTGGAAAAAATAATACTTTTATTCAGCAAGGATGCATTCAATTGATCAAAGGGAACATTAAAGTCATGTATCATCTTACAAAAGACTCCTGTTTCAAAGGAATGCTGTTCTTTTGAACTTTCTATTTATCAAACAATCTTGAAAAATATAACACTGATAAGAATTGCGCAAAGAATGATTTCTGAAGGATCATGTGACACTGAAGACTGGAGTAATGATGCTGAAAATTCAGCTTTGCATTACTGGAATATTTAAAATTTTAAATTATATTCTAATAGAAAAGTTGTATCTGGAATATCTTGGTTCTACCATAGTACATGTCCAAAAACATGGTAAATGATATCACAAACAATGTTTTTTGCAAATGTACCGTGGTATTCTTGAAAGTGCCACGTAAATACCATGCCACATGAATTCTTCTAAACAGTTCAACTCTGTGTTTTGGTCTAAACGATTTAATTTGGTCGTGTTTGTCTGTGTATGGTTGCATTTGAGACTGTATATGATGTTGTGAACTGTCACAAGAGGAAACCGACAGAGTGAGGTGTTTTGTGGTCTAATGAAGTGTGATGAACCTGACCCTGAGTGACTCTGATGTCTGATTTCTCTGTTCCTGTAGGTGTGTCATCATCCCGTCTGTCAGGAACTGAACGGTAAAAGCCCCCTGCACCTGTGCGAGTCATGTGATTCTCGCTGTCACCTGGATGAGTCTGACAGCATGCACTTTGACAGGCATCTCCGCTTCGACGTACAGCCACAAGGTAAACGGCCCTGCAGGCACAAACACACATGTGACCTTCTGCCAAACAGGTTTATGCTTCATACAAACGAGTCTCATTTAAAAACGCCAAGAATGGATGTTTGGTTATTTGTACAACTAATAACTACCAGTAAAATTCAATCACCCAACAACAGGTGCTGGATATAAATAGTATACGTATAAAAGGTTGATAAATTGATTTAATTCATATTAATTTATTTTGATAATAATTAAAAATACTTCATCTTTTGATATTATCTTTTAATTTTTTTTACATTATATTGTTCTTTTTAAATATTATAAATATTATATTTTTAAATCTTTTTTTTTATTATTATACACCATCCCTGTACCATTATATAGTTAATTAGTTCGTTTATTAGTTGGATTACTATTATAAAGCGGACATTTCTGTAAAGAGTGAAGCATGCAAGATCAGATTTGCATTAAATCTGTGTCGTCAGGTTCTATCCTGGCGCGGAATGTGTCCACGCGTTCCTGTCCCCCTCGCACGAGCCCCCCTTCAGACCTGGATGAAGATGAAGAAGGAAGCACTGAACGAGGGTCAGTCGGTGATTCGCAACCTTCCCACAACATTCAAATAACTATATGGAATCTTACAGCCTATACACACCAAGAAAGGCACAAAAAAGTGATGAGAAATTTGAAATGTTTTTATAAATCAAGCTGACATGCATGAAGTGTTAGCATACCTGAACAAGCGCAAAATGCACATCTGAAATTGAGCGATGGAAATAAATCAATATGGCTGCATGATGAATTTAAATAAAAACCACAATCATGTCACTTGGTGTGATTTAATTTGTAAAGGCTGTGAATTAAATAAATACATGCAATGCATGTTTTGAATTTCAAAGTACAAGATTCACTTAATTTGAAGCATCACAATTGATAATAATAAGAAGAAGAAATGTGCCTTCAGCATCAAATCAGCATATTAGAATGATTTCTGAAGAATCATGTGACACTGAAGACTGGAGTATTGATGCTGAAAATTCAGCTTTGCGTCACAGGAATAACTTGCATTTTAAAATATATTCAAGTAGACAACAGTTATTTTAAATTGTAATAATATTTCAAAATATTACTGTTTTTGCTGTGTTTTTAATCAAATAACTGCAGCCTCTGTGAGCGTAATGCTACTTAAGAAAAAATATTTTTAACTGTAGTGTATAAGTAAAAGTGTATTTTTTTTTTACCTTCACTATGGTTTATTTTAATGTAAACATGCACCAACCATCTACCCAAATATGAGAATGGAGAAGAGCTTATAAACTGTCCATTGTCAAAAAAAAGAGAGAAGTTTTAAGGACTCTCCGAGGTTTTCCAATAAAAAAAATAAAAGCACAATAGTTTTGTATTTGAAAATAAATAAATTAAAAGCCAGAAATTAATTTTGTAATTTTACTTGTGTACTTTTTATTATTATTCTATTACTTACAATAGTTATAATAATATAATTGTATTATTTTTATTATATTTACCTGAGATACTTTTTTATTTTACAGAGAAATATTGGCACAATAATAGCTCTTGTTTTGTTTACTATTTATTATTGTAATGTAATCACAATTTTGTCCAAATTGTACACCCTTACAAACAAGCATAGCAAACCTGGAGCTTTTTTTTTATTTTTTTTTTAAATCACATGCGCAAGTTTTACCACAAAATTGCAATGAGATTTTTTAAAAATGCAGTGATGGTGTCAGATACAGATGCCATGGCCATTGTCCTCATGTCTCTGTTGTGTTTTTCTGTCTTTTAACAGAGAACGTAAGACAGGAGGAATGAAGCTGAAAAGCAGAGAGGGAAAAAAGCCCCGGCGTCGCCACACTGATGTGAGTATTGTCCTCCCTCCGTAAAGGCTCATGGGAAACTTTTGAAATCCTAGCTGACTTTACACACTGATAGGCTAAAACAAGCATGTATAGCTTCTTAACATCCTACATATTATATTAATATGCCTTACCAATATTTTTACTGTATAAGTACTTGTATAGACTTGTATGTGGGCTTCCCTATCCTACATAGCATACAGGAAATGACATGTCTCTGAATCATCAGCAGCCCCAGGATGTGGTGGCTAGATGGGTATCTTGATCACATCTAGAGTTTGTTGGAAATGACTGGAAGTGGTCTGTCTGTCGCCCACCTTTGACCAGCGCTGTTCTGTCGCCCCCTATAGGACCCCAGGAAGGAGTGCTTCAGCCTCAAGTTTGACCTCAACATAGACATTGACACAGAGATCGTCCCCGCTGTCAAAAAGAAGACATTACAGTGAGTCAGAGAACAAATCTGTGTTCCCCAGCAACCTTGAATGAAGTTTTTGTTGTGTTTTTGTTTAATAGGTAGTTTATGCTAAATGCATCCATTGTGAAATCAATATTTTAGGTTAGAATTTATTTGAATATACAGTACTCTACAAAAGTTTTTTTAAAGAAATTAATTCTTTTATTTAGCAATGATGAATTAAATTGATCAAAAGTGACAGTAAAGACCTTTATAACTTTACAGATTTCTATTTCAAATAAATGCTGTTTTTTTTAACTAAGAAACCTGACAAAAAATGATTACAGTTTCCACAAAAATATTAAGAAACACAACTATTTTCAATAATGATAATAATAAGAAATGTTTCTTGATTAGCAAATCAGTATATTAGAATGATTTCTGAAGGATCATGTGACACTGAAGTGATGCTGAAAATTCAGCTTTGTATCAGGAATAAATTATTTATGAATATCCATTCAAATATAAAACATTTGTTTATAATTTGTAATAACATTTAAGAATATTACTGTATATCTGAGCAACTAAATGCATCCTCATAAGACTTCTTAAGAAATGTTTTGAACTGTAGTGTGTAAGGAATAGTCTGTATTTTTACCTTTACTATAGTTTATTTTAAACCTTGCAATGTAAAAGTTATTTTTTAATATTAAAAGTACAAATGTTGCATGTATAATATATATATTATACGTCATTGAAAATCGTTATAAAAATAACAAAAATAAGACTATAACGACATACAATAGGAAAGGAGTATTTCATGCCAGCTTTCCAAATAAAAGCTCAATTTCTTCAATTTCTTCTTACAGCTTGTCAATTTCTTCTTACAGCTTGTCAATTTCTTCTTACAGCTTGTCTAAATCTTTGAATGGGTGTTAATTTGATTGCAAATGTCCATAACTCAGTCTTTGCTTTGTTCATTTTATCTGTGAAGCTCATTTGCTCATTTTATTGTTCTTCAGAGAGGTGCTCGGACCCATTTTTGAGCGCAAGGGCATTGAATTATCCCGAGTGGATCTGTTCCTGGACCAGTCCAACACTCCACTCTCACTCCACTTTGAGGCGTATCGTTTCGGAGGACATGACCTCAAAGTGAAAGGTAAGAGTTTGAAGTGTAATGCATCCTCTGCGGCGCTCAGCTTCTTCTCGTCCGTATGGTTTCCGGCTAATCACTGTGACAAATTATCACTTTAGTCTTGATTTCTTCCTACACATTTACATCGAGGTTCAAAACATACACCAAATCTCTGTATTCCACAACACAGCCGTCATTGTGTCCACAGAACCAGACAGTTTCCCAGGAAATGAGGTGTGACCGATTACACTTCATTAGAGTTGTTATGCATCTAAAGGAGCCTCACAGGGACGTGCTGTTTCTTCAAGTAGATCTTCACTTTCACACCACACTTTTCGTGATCATACAGCCATGTGCCTGTCTTTACAAATCCGCATCCCCATGTCTTTAATCAGATAACGCAAACACACGCCAACACAGGCATCCCACAGGTGCTGGATGGCCTCTTGCGTAATACACAGCCTGTGACGTGAGAACGAAGAGAGGGTTAGCATTAAAATGATTGGGACTGAAGAGTTTCATTCATGCTGAAAATCTGCTCTGTTGAAGACCTTCTGGTACTTTTATTAACTCTAACAACGGATTTCAGTGATAATGAATGTATGGTGGTAATATTTTACAAAGTAATCCACAGTAGTGTAAGTATTTTGTTTTACTTAAGTTTTGTTTGTTTGTTTTTTTACTCCCTTGTAGTGTTGGTCTTGCTTTATTTGTATTTTTTTTATTATTTTAATTGTTTAATTTAAATAAAAATAATAATTTCTTTTTTATTGAATTTAACAGGAATCATTCCTTTTAAAAACAACAAAAGCATAATAATATTAATATATCACTATTATTAATATTATCAATGATAATAATAACAATAATAATCTATAATTGTAATGTTGGTATGTCATATTTTAAATATTTGTATGCCATTATTTAAAATAGTGATTTATTTAATGCTATATTTAAAATTCTGATTTAGAAATGCCAATAGCCGTTCAAAGCCATGTGCTCCACAGTTTATATTAATATCATTTATTATTACATACTGGAATTTTCCTTTTAAATTTTTAAGCTATATTTTATTAGGATTTGACATTTAAAGTAATTTGAAACATTACTCCATTATAAAGTATTGTTAGGTCTATTTCATAATCAGTGTTTTCAGAATAAGAACATTATTTGTTCATATTCGTATGATTAAGTGAGTATTTCTTACAAAGGTTGTTTTTCTGCAGCTCGGCCCGGCGATGAGCTGAAGGTGGAGCAGAGCGTGAAGGATCTGCGCTCTCTCAGTCTACCCAACATGAAGCCGTCAGGAGGGGGCAGTGTCTACATCCTCACACCGGGCAGTGAGAGGGCCGAGCACGGGTCCCTGCCGCGCCGGGAGAGCGTTGACATACTGGTCAGTGATGCTGCTGCTTCCTGTGTACAGCCACTCAAGCCTTTCAAAAAACAGTTTGTGTCATGAATTAGATTATATTTTAAATATGTTTTAGAAACATGGCCTAATGTTCTGATGGATGCCAGTATGTTACTTATGAGTACTTACAGTATTGGTTAAGGTTTTTAGTCGTAATTTAGTTTTACAAGACCATTGTTTGCCCCTTAGATTTTTTTATTTTTTTTGTTATAAATCCATTTAGAAACATGGCCTTATATGCTTATGGGTTGTATTTATATATTTATTTTTCATTTTTGACAGCCTTTTTTTACAATCCTTATTTTTCCCCCCTCAGATAGTGTGGGGGATTATTTAAATTTATTTTTTAGATTTTATTTATGTTTTAGAAACATTTTGTGTCTTATCTGTTTTAGAAACATGGCCTAGTGTGCGTATGGATTTTTAAAATTACCTTTTCCCCCCAAACATTATTTTTTACACTAAGTTCTATGTTTTTTTTATTTTATGTTTTAGAAACATGGATTATTTTTTGTATTAAGTTCTTAAATTTTTTAGTTTGTCATCTGTTTTAGAAACATGCATTTTATTTTTTCTTAAAAAACACTTTTAAATTATGTGGGAATTATTTTTATTTTTATTATTTTTATTTTTTATGTACTTTTTGTTGTGGGGTTTTTTTTTTTTTTTTTTTTTTTTATTCATAGTAGGGTATTATTTTTATTTAAATTTTTTTTTTCTATTTCTGTTTTAGAAACATTAGTTTTTTACATATTTTATTCAACTTGTAATTTTTTTATTTTTTTCAATATTTTTTTTTTTTTTTACACAATTTTTAGGCATAAATGAATTTAACAAGAGCATTTTTTGTCCTATCTATAGTAGGGGATTATTTTATTTTATCTTTTTTATTTTATTATCTGTTTTAGAAACATGTCCTTATGTTTTTCTCTCTTTTTTTTCTTCTTTTCTTTTTACTTTTTGCTTTTCTACATATTTTATTTGCTTTTAATTTTTAGCTTAATATATTTATTATATATAATTTATATATATATATATATATATAATATATATAATATATATCATATCTATATTTAATTTTTTTTTTTTTTTTTTTTTTTTTACAGTTTTAGTTTTTGTGTTTTTAGGCATAATTGAATTTTACAAGACCATTTACTGTCCTATCGATAGTAGGAGATTATTTATTTTCATTTCATTTTGTCTCATACCTATTTTAGACTCATTTTATTTTTTTACACCAAGTCCTTATGGCATTTTAAGTCATTATTTAGTTTTACCAAGACCATTTTCAGTCCCTTTAAAAGTAAACAAGCTCCTTTTTGTCACTTTGAGACTTCTATATATAAGTGATCTCTGCTATGACTGGCTAATCTGTTTATGTGTAAAATAAGCATGTTTGCTGACCCTTTTGGCTCTACATTCATGCGTCCCTCTCTTTCTTGATTTCTAAACACCTCAGTCCCACTTCAACTTCCTTTTAAAGTTCCAGCTTGGTGTAAATCATCTTAAGCATAACACATGACTTCATACAGGAAGTTTACTAAGTGCATCCTCCGCCACATACGGCACTCTGACCCTCTGAATGATGCTGGCGATTGTTTGGTCTTTAGCTCTTTTCTGTAGAAATGACTGGTGACTCTTTTAACGTCATGGGGTTGGATTTCCCCAGCTGCACCGTGATACTCAGTAAAGCTGGATTCATGGAAAGACAAGCCTGAACGTATTCCTGTGTGCGTGTACAAACATGGAGATGAGCGCAGACTGTAGGATTGAAAGCCAAAGCCTGTCGATGCACCTTGTGGGCTTTTACTGTGCAATAAAAACTTGAGAACAGAGCATTCAGGTCAAGGCTGTGTCATCCCATCAGGCTTTGCTTGGCGTTGTGTGCATGTAGGTTACGTAATGGCATAAAACAAGTCTTCACATGTTGGACGAGTGTTGCACAGGTATTACGCATCAGACCCGGGTTTGTTTTTCTAGTTCTTCTGTAACACTGGTCTTTTGGAAAAAAACAGAATTTTACTAATCAGACCTGGGATTAGATTTACACCTTTTTTTTTTGTGATTAAAGGTTCATTTGCAATACAAGAAGGAACATTCTCTGCTGAGGATGTGTAGTAATTACGGTTTCTTCTTTGGATAGAGAATAAAAACTCAGGAAAGATGCTGTACGTCAAATTATGCAGCTTGTTTAGAAAAGGTGTGCTATTTTTTGTTTTTTTCTGTGGATTTTAATACAAAGAATGGCTGTTATTTCTGTTTCTGCTTTCACCGACGTCACCACTGGTGTTGTTTAAGGCTGGTGGTTTAGGATTCACACATTTGTTTGATAACGAGCAGCATGAGTTTGCATCGTGGTATTAATTTCCACATTTGTAAGTTCCACCACCCCCTTGTTTTCCAGCAGGGCATTCCTTATCACTCCGTTACACAATTCCCATTGTGGTTATTCATTATATGCAAATAGCACAATGTAATGCAAAACTTTTTATCATTAAATTGGACTTGATCAAGAAGTTGTTTTTTTTGCGGCATCCTGATATATTTAAGTAACTTATGTTTTTTTTTTTTAAAATAACAAATTAATTAAATGGCCATCAAGGTTGTGAAAGTATACATTTTTTTTAAAATAATAATAATGTTTATTTGTTTACAAAATATTATATTTTAGTTTTGTCAAGATTTGGTCGGTAAGTTTTTTTTTTTTTTTTTTTTTTTTTTTTTTTTAAGAAGGCTGTTATGCTCACCAAGTCTGCATTTATTTAATACAGTAAAAACAGTAATATTGTGAAGTATTTTTTACTATTTAAAAGAGCTCTTATCTATTTGAATATTTTTTAAAAATTTTTGTTCCTGTGATCCTTCAGAAATCATTCTAATTTGCTGATTCTCTGCTGAAGAAACATTTCATAATATTATCAATTTTGAAAACAGTTGTGCTGCTTAATATTTTTGTGTAACCATGATAATCAGAATTATTTGATAAATAGAATGTACAAAAGAATAGCATTTATTTGAAATATAAATATTTTGTAACATAAGTCGTTATAAATAGAATGTACAAAAGAATAGCATTTATTTGAAATATAAATATTTTGTAACATAAGTAGATAATGATAGGTCCTTGCAGAATACGATAGATAGGACAGAATAGATAGATAGATAGATAGACAGACAGACAGATAGATAGATAGATAGATAGACAGACAGATAGATAGACCGATAGATAGATAGATAGATAGATAGATAGATAGATAGATAGATAGATAGATAGATAGATAATATTGTATGTTGTGATTGTTCTGACAGTAGCAGTGACCTCCTCGTTTCCCGCTGATGGAATTCTCAGCTCATCTGTCAGCTATTCCGTTGGAATTTTTATGAGAGCTGCTCGGTTTTGTCTGTGAGCGCGTTTGACCTGTATGTGGTAACTCACCCACTGCATCTTGCCCCCTCACCAAAGCCTGACCTTTAGAAAGGAACCCATCACCCCTAGGATTATTGGTGCGGCAGTGACACCAGGACTCCTCTTTGAGGTTTGATTGGCCCAGATCTGCCCCGGTGGGGGAGTGACCTTTAAAGCGCGAGCGTTTGATGTAGCGCAGTGACTTTGACGCTCCCAGGAGCTGAAAGACGAGTGTCTCACGAAAGCAGGTTTTCAGGTGAAAGTCATGTTTTTGATCTGGCCCTTCTTTTGACATCAACTCTCCTAAATATGACAGCCCTCTAGTGGTTATGTGTATAAATATGCATAAGCACAATGTGGTTACCATTGGCGTTTAGTTTTAAATGCACACTATGATTCTGTTGCTTTAAGCATGTCTTGTTGCGTAAGATTCATATCTCACCTCAGCGACCTGGAATTCAGTTTCCCCACCCCTCTTCACCTTTAACCTCCGGCTCCGTTAATGCTAGCTGGCATTTGGGCTGCACCATTCACCCACACAGACACATAGTAGAGCGATCTCACCTGTCTAATGACCTGAGAGGTGTATTACACAACACTTCAGGTGATTAGATCAGAAGTCCCCATGGCCCTCAGGGATGTGTCATTATGATGGATTTAGTAAATCTTGGTCATTTTTTGTGTATGCCATGACATCTCCTCCAGCTGCTAAATTGGTTTATCTATACATATCTGAATGTCATTGCATTAATGACAAACCAAGTGGCATCTGCACTCAAATGCTTCAGGATATTTTTTTCTAACTGTTTTGTTGTTGTTTGTAATTGTATATTTTCAATTAAATAACTTCTAACAAACATATTTTTTGTGAAGTATGTAGTTTAAAAAGTTGGCTTGATTTTTCTTAAAAATAAATGCTCAGACTTGGTTTTTGTTTTTTCTTTGTTTAACCCCATAAAATGCATACTTTTTTAAAAACTAGAAATAGATTTTAGGCCTACTACTACTGCTAGCTTTTTTGTTTTAATAATAATATTAATTATATAATAAATGCATAGATATATAGAATCTACGATATATAATATATAGATTACTATATACTATATATATATATAGATATATATATATATATATAATATAAATAATAAGAAAAAATATTAGTAGTAGTTCTAATGAATAAAAATATAATTATATAATGTAATTTTTATTATTATAAATTAATTGTTGGATTGGATATCATTTCATACTGGATCTCATTTGTTTTGTTTGTTGTTGTGTTTTATATTTTTATTTTTGGTTTGCATTCATTCGTTCGTTCGTTCGTTCATTCATTGTTTGATTGATTTATTTAGCTTTTTCCAGTGAGGCTTACTTTGTATGGTAACATACATATTGCATTATTTTCATTGGCTTGCAAAAGAATCAATAGCTACACAGAAGCTAGTATTTCAAAATGTTATCAAATTGGTGTGATTAATGTAAATATTTGGCCTTTTAAGAAACATTTGTCTTCAGAGACTGCAGAGTTCTGTCACCAAAATGGCATCAAAAGCTTCCAGAGAGTGTGTGTAAGGAAACGGTGTGTCCTGATCAAATGTAACTCAGTCAATGGAATATCAAAGGTCTGGATAAACTGCACAACATCTGTCGGCTGCGACAAATGGCAGGAAATGAGCCTTTCCCTGTTTCCCTATTTGACCTCTCTGATAAAAGACTGGTTCAAAAGTGCATTAATATCACAGCAAAGAGTTTTGTGTCAGAGCAGACAGATTTTATCTGCATCGGTTTCCTTTTTAAATGAAAGGATCAAGTTGTTTGATATGTTTAGGTGTGTATAACTCTTGCAAGCTTTAGGGAAAAAAAATAGCAGATCTGTGTTTGTCAATCTCACTCATTAAGCAAGGGGACCAATGCAAACAGTAGTAATCATTTATTTACCTGGGATTTCAACAAATCACTCTGTTAAGAGCTCTTGACGCAGCAAACCCCCACATGTGATTGATGCTCTTGTGAAGTTAACACAATTACTACGCAATTAGTTTCTGACCATTAACACCCAGTGTTCGAAGACAATAGAACAAAACACAACTTGAGCAAAAAATGAGTCTTATCTTCATGGGAAACTAGTGGGCTGATTCTGAAATGTTGTAAGATTTCTTAGCACACATCGTGTGGAAAGCGAATTCATAGTGTCTCACATAAATCACCTTAAAATTGAGAATTAGTAGTGTCTGTAATGTAACATAGGGCATTTACTGAACTATGAATGCTGATATGTAGTGGATTTGTTGTCTGTCAATACTGTTTTTCTATTTTTATACCCATGTCAACAAAACCACCCTTTTCTTCCAAAAGTTTTTTGGTGTTAATCTGTTACATAAAGGAAAATATTTTTACAAAAAGAAGCAAATTTTAGGACTAGTTTCTAGTTTTGCCTCAAAATACTCATCATCATGTCTAGACATTTTTCCTTTTAGCTTTTTTAATTAGCATAAAGGGGTTGCCATGATCAGCAAATACTACCATATGTGTAAATGCATGAACCATACACAGTATATATATAACTGATTTATCATACAGTTGCACATCAAACAATACATCAACGATTGCAGTACTTCACAATTTAAATCATTGTTTAATTACAGAAATAAGTAAAAAAAAAAATTGTTATAGTAATTTAGGGCTGGGCGATATATCGAATATTAGTGATAATATTGGAATAATTTTGACGACAATGTAAAATTTGAAAATATCGTGAATATCAAATATTTCAAATTCAAGCATATATTTCCCAAAAGAACGCACCGAACGTCCAAAAAAACTGCTCTACATGCCTCTACTACGAGAGCTTTCATGAGAGTGGTTGCCAGATAACATTTAAATTTGTTTAAATCGCCCAATCAGAGCTTCGCTGTTACAAGAATACATTTTCTGCCTTGTTTGCTATTTTAAGCAATCTGGCAACCATGCACATGCTTGACGATGATCTGAAAACCAACACTAAACAAGCGTTGGAGTTTAGCGGATCTAATTAAAAGCGTCGTTTCATTATTACCGCTCCTGTGTTTCTTGTCGTGAGATCTCGACTGTATTGTTTGTGATTGTGATCGCTGAATAAATGCACTTACTCGACCGCTGATGTTTTTTTTGTTTTTTTTAATGGGGCAAAAGAAAATGTTTTTTTTTTTATTATTATTTAAATGCAAATGCAAACATATCGAGATATATATCGAATATCGAAACAATTTTGACAATACGCACGAGATATATTTGTTTTTTTTATATATCGCCCAGCCCTATAGTAATTAGAAAATGCTTAATTTTGATGAAAAATGGCTGACAATCGAAACAAATGCAATTTCTTGTTTATTTTTCCTTTGTGACGTTGTGGTGAAACGTGACACTATAGTTTGCTCACCTACATACAGTACCTAATACTTCCATACTGTAAGGAAGTTTATCTTGTGAGTGTCTGCTGGGGGAGGGGTCAGATTGTTGATTGATTGTTGTGGGCTGTGATGTGGAACTGTCTTGGAGGAGATGGGAGGAGCATATTGATGAAGTCACAAAGCAAAAAGCTTAAAAAACTACTCACTGACAGATAGACGATAGATAGTAGATAAATATATGAATAGTTCTAGCGATAGATTAATATATAATAGATAGATAGATAATAGATAGATAATAGCTAGCCAGACAGAGCATATAGATAGATAATAGATCGGACAGACATGATGATCGACCGATAGATAGATATATAATAGATATGTATCGAAGAGATCTACAGAATAGATAGATTATAACCGAAATTGTATGTTGTGATGTTCTGAGCCAGTAGCAGTGACCTCACGCCTCGTTTCCCGCTGATGGCTTTCCTCAGACTCAATCTGTCCGCTATTCCGTTGGAAAATTTTTATGAGAGCTCTGCTCTTCTTTTTTTTTTTTTTTGTCTGTGAGCGCGTTTTGACAACTTTATGTGGTAAACTCACACACACTGCGTCTTTGCCCCCTCACCAAAAGCCTGACCTTTAGAAAGGAACCCTATCACCCCGTGGGATTATTGGTGCGCGGGCAGTGACACCCAGGACTCCTCTTTGAGTTTTGATTGGCCCAGATCTGCCCGGTGGGGGAGTGACCTTTAAAGCGCGAGCGTTTGATGTAGCGCAGTGACTTTGACGCTCCCAGGAGCTGAAAGACGAGTGTCTCACGAAAGCAGGTTTTCAGGTGAAAGTCATGTTTTTGATCTGGCCCTTCTTTTGACATCAACTCTCCTAAATAATGACAGCCCTCTAGTGGTTATGTGTATAAATATGCATAAGCACAATGTGGTTACCATTGGCGTTAGTTTAGTTTTAAATGCACACTATGATTCTGTTGCTTTAAGCATGTCTTGTTGCGTAAGATTCATATCTCACCTCAGCGACCTGGAATTCAGTTTCCCCACCCCTCTTCACCTTTAACCTCCGGCTCCGTTAATGCTAGCTGGCATTTGGGCTGCACCATTCACCCCCACACAGACACATATAGAGCGATCTCACCTGTCTAATGACCTGAGAGGTGTATTACACAACACTTCAGGTGATTAGATCAGAAGTCCCCATGGCCCTCAGGGATGTGTCATTATGATGGATTTAGTAAATCTTGGTCATTTTTGTGTATGCCAGACATCTCCAGCTGCTAATTGTTTATCTATAATATCTGAATGTCATTGCATTAATGACAAACCAAGTGGCATCTGCACTCAAATGCTTCAGGATATTTTTTTCTAACTGTTTTGTTGTTGTTTGTAATTGTATATTTTCAATTAAATAACTTCTAACAAACATATTTTTTGTGAAGTATGTAGTTTAAAAAGTTGGCTTGATTTTTCTTAAAAATAAATGCCGCTTGGTTTTGTTTTTTCTTGTTTAACCCCATAAAATGCATACTTTTCCAATAACTAGAAATAGTAGTAGGCCTACTACTACTTCTACTACTAATGATAATAATAATAATTAATTATTATATATATTATAATATAATATGCAATTATATATATATATATATATAATTGCAATTTATTATAATACGACAAAAAATAATTAGTAGTTGGATTATTATTGGATAATAATGTTGTTGTGGATATACTACCGTATATATAATTGCAATTTATTATAATAATTAATTGGATTGGATAATTGGATATACGTTCATTCATTGTTTGATTGATTTATTTAGCTTTTTCCAGTGAGGCTTACTTTGTATGGTAACATACATATTGCATTATTTTCATTGGCTTGCAAAAGAATCAATAGCTACACAGAAGCTAGTATTTCAAAATGTTATAAATTGGTGTGATTAATGTAAATATTTGGCCTTTTAAGAAACATTTGTCTTCAGAGACTGCAGAGTTCTGTCACCAAAATGGCATCAAAAGCTTCCAGAGGAGTGTTCAGTAAGGAAACGGTGTGTTTGATCAAATGTAACTCAGTCAATGGAATATCAAAGGTCTGGATAAACTGCACAACATCTGTCGGCTGCGACAAATGGCAGGAAATGAGCCTTTCCCTGTTTCCCTATTTGACCTCTCTGATAAAAGACTGGTTCAAAAGTGCATTAATATCACAGCAAAGAGTTTTGTGTCAGAGCAGACAGATTTAATCTGCATCGGTTTCCTTTTTAAATGAAAGGATCAAGTTGTTTGATATGTTAAGGTGTGTATAACTCTTGCAAGCTTTAGGGAAAAAAAATAGCAGATCTGTGTTTGTCAATCTCACTCATTAAGCAAGGGACCAATGCAAACAGTAGTAATCATTTATTTACCTGGGATTTCAACAAATCACTCTGTTAAGAGCTCTTGACGCAGCAAACCCCCACATGTGATTGATGCTCTTGTGAAGTTAACACAATTAACCTACGCAATTAGTTTCTGACCATTAACACCCAGTGTTTCGAAGAAGAGACAATAGAACAAAACACAACTTGAGCAAAAAAATGAGTCTTATCTTCATGGGAAACTAGTGGGCTGATTCTGAAATGTTGTAAGATTTCTTAGCACACATCGTGTTGGAAAGCAAATTCATAGTGTATTTCTCACATAAATCACCTTATCAAATTGAGAATTAGTAGTGTCTGTAATGTAATTTATTATCCACATAGGGCATTTACTGAACTATGAATGCTGATATGTAGTGGATTTTGTTGTCTGTCAATACCTGTTTTTTCTATTTTATACCCATGTCAACAAAACCACCCTTTTCTATTTTTTTCCCAAAACAGTTTTTCTGTTTCCAAAAGTTTTTTGGTGTTAATCTGTTACATAAAGGAAAATATTTTTACAAAAAGAAGCAAATTTTAGGACTAGTTTCTAGTTTTGCCTCAAAATACTCATCATCATGTCTAGACATTTTTCCTTTTAGCTTTTTTAATTAGCATAAAGGTTGCATGATCAGCAAATACTACCATTATGTGTAAATGCATGAACCATACACAGTATATATATAACTGATTTATCATACAGTTGCACATCAAACAAATACATCAACGATTGCAGTACTTCACAATTTAAATCATTGTTTAATTACAGAAATAAGTAAAAAAAAAAATTGTTATAGTAATTTAGGGCTGGGCGATATATCGAATATTAGTGATATATTGGAATAATTTTGACGACAATGTAAAATTTGAAAATATCGTGAATATCAAATATTTCAAATTCAAGCATATATTTCCCAAAAGAACGCACCGAACGTCCAAAAAAACTGCTCTACACGCCTCTACTACGAGAGCTTTCATGAGAGTGGTTGCCAGATAACATTTAAATTTGTTTAAATCGCCCAATCAGAGCTTCGCTGTTACAAGAATACATTTTCTGCCTTGTTTGCTCATTTTAAGCAATCTGGCAACCATGCACATGCTGACGATGATCTGAAAACACTAACAAGCTGGAGTTTAGCGGTCTAATTAAAGCGTCGTTCAGCCGCTCTGTGTTCTGTCGTGAGATCTCGACTGTATTGTTTGTGATTGTGATCGCTGAATAAATGCACTTACTCGACCTCGCTGATATTTTTTTTTTTTTTTTTTTTTTAATGGGGCAAAAGAAAATGTTTTTTTTTTTATTATTATTTAAATGCAAATGCAAACATATCGAGATATATATCGAATATCGAAACAATTTTGACAATATCGAGATATAATTTTTTTTTATATATCGCCCAGCCCTATAATAATTAGAAAATGCTTAATTTTGATGAAAATGTGCTGACAATCAAATGCAATTTCTTGTTTATTTCCTTTGACGTTGTGGTGAAACGTGACCTATATTTGCTCACCTACATACAGTACCTAATACTTCCATACTGTAAGGAAGTTATCTTGTGAGTGTCTGCTGGGGGAGGGGTCAGATTGTTGATTGTTGTGTGCTGTGATGTGGAAACTGTCTTTGGAGGAGATGGGAGGAGCATATTGATGAAGTCACAAAGCAAAAGCTTAAAAACTACTCACTGTCATCCAGACCTTGAGCACATGTGGGGAATTTCTAGCTCGTCTCTTCATTTTTGCCTCTTCTCTGGATGTTGACTGCTGAAGTTTAGCATAGGACATGCACTTTAGTGTTTGAGCGAGGTCAGAGAGGGCATCCAGGCTGGATCATGGTACGTTTTGGACGTCTGTCCTCATGGCACAGTTGGGATCTCCTCCACATGAATCCTGAAAGTCTGTCTGGAGAAGCGTCTCTCAAAAGTCCATCGCCAACAAAGTGCCAGGTAAAGCAATGCTACATCATTTAAGAGTTACTTGCTCTCTAGCTTTTTGAGCATTCGTGTTTTGATGAATTCTTCGTCAATTATTAAACTTCTCTATAGCATCGTTTTGATTGCACACCACTGTATTTCTCATTGAGCAACTGTTTGTATTGAGTGGGAAGATGCTACGTTTCTGTGTGTAATGGAAGCTGAATGTACACGTAATGGAAAGCCACTAGCATCATTCCGCTAACTGATGACACAAGTTTAGGCCCCTGTGCTAGACAGACATGGTTATCTCGTCAGATGATAAGGTCGTATTGTGATTTTGATCACTGATTAATCATCTGTCCTTAAGCTTCAATGGCTCTTTGTTCTGTCTCTGCTTTGACTAATTGAAGTGGATAACATTGTGAGTGTTGTTGGCCCTGAGACTAGTCCTGTGTTGAAACTCAAGGTAAAGTTAGGAGATGAAATGTGACCTGTTAGAATGGTGTTTTTCTAACATGTTTTTGTGGCTTAAGTGTTGGTCACTTAAACTGTAAATGGATTGTGAGCAGTTTATGTTTACTCTAAGGATTTATAGAACATTATATGTATTATCATTATAGAGTTATTATATATTACATTTTTTATTATGTATAATTTCAGTATACTTCAGGTTTTGCATACATGCCCTCTGATGAGTTATTAATGTGTTAAACCTGCAAGTCCAGGGCTGGGACTTTTTAAGCAGGTCTGTTAAGGAGTATCATCCACTCAGTCATTTCATTAAAGATGATGAACCTGTTTATTTTATGTAAAAGTAGAGCTTACACGTCATAAGGTAGGCCATGGCTTACATAATAACGATGCAGAAATTCAATATCAACATACTATAGTCTGGGATTCCCCAAAGTTAAATATTGCAGAGTTCATTTCCCTGTTACAGTAAGGAAGAACAGGATGCTTGGAAATCATTCAATGCACAGGAATACCATGCTGCTGTCACTTTCGTTTTATCGTAAATCCAGAGGATCATCAGAACCTCTCTCTTACGATGATAGACTAAATCATTAAATGGATTAAATGAATATACTCGCAGCAACAGTTTTGTAATGTAAAATATGATTTTAAGCTAATATAATAGTCTTAAATGTACTTTTCTTAAATGTGTAATTGTTTATTTTATTTTCTGCACACAAAGACCAAAGTAAATTATTTTTTGAAAACTTTGAAATGAAAAATATGTTGTCAAACCAAAGGCTGGCTTTTTTGAGGCACCAGGATGTGTTCCTGGGACCCTGCAAGCTATCTTCTTCTCCCCTCCCTCTTTACATGTGACCCTCTGTCTTTAAGCAGCCACACCTCTTTTTCCTGTCTCACACAATGGGACAGGATCCTCCTAGTTGCTATGACGTTTGGGCTGTCCTATTCAGTAATGCAGGCACACAGGCTCGGTTGGACAGCTTTAGCTCTCATTGCAGGTTGAGAAGCATTGGGAAACTAGAAAGGACCTCGTAGGGAGCCCTGATGCACCTCATATTTTTAGAAGGAAATTAAGGGGTGCCGAGTTAAAAATAGTGATTTATTATTTTTGAATTATTTCAAGAACTCTATTAACACCCATCCAGGAGTTGCAGGATCTACAGAACTTGTCTATCTGTTGGTTTTTTTGTGAGCGTTTGAAGAGAGGAGGTTTTGAGTGATCGTAGCAGCTGGCTCTAGCATGGGTCAGGCTCTGTGAACTCGGCTGAGAGATTACCATGGTCTACCTCTCATTTGACATGCCGCTTGCTTCCATGGTGAGTAGATCAGGCGCTCTAGGAACCCTGTTCCGCTTCATAAATTAGTTGGCCATTCAGTCTGTCCACAGAGAATGAGAATTGCCGGTTACAGCTGATCAGAAAGTGGGTGTCATTGCATAAGTTGAACAAATTGCTTTTTTTTTTTTTTAGCTTTTGGAGAAATGATTTGCTTTACTGGTGCTCTGTAAAGTTTATCAAAATTGTTGTTTGTAAGTGGAATTAAGTGGTGGAAGAAAACTAAATATTGATTTACCGATCCATGTAAATTATAGATGTGTGGCTTTCAACAGAAGGATTCCTTGTGATGTGGCATTTGTTACTCATTGAAGTTTATACAGTACTTTCTTTGTTGGTTGTGCGTAATATAATAAAAACTCATGATAAAATCATAAAACAGTCGTAAAAATGGACAGTATGCATAAATGTGTTTTTCATTTTTAATGGCAGAAACTTCTAATGTTGTGCCAATAGTCCATTTCTGCCTTGAATTTTCATCTCTAGTGCTGGTAGTGTGGTTATAACCAGCAGTCAAACATCCACTGTCCATCCTCCTCAAAGTAGGGACATTTCCTGACATCTGTGTCCTCATCCTTTCACCCCAGATTCTGCAAAAATCCCCTCATCAAAGCTCATCGTCTGCCTTTCTCTCTGCATCTCCTCTAAATTTAGAAAGATGACATAGTGGCCAATCTGCCATTCTTTTATTTCCTCCATTGTAGGGATGTTCATTATTTGCCCTGCCTACAGAGAAAAGATTTTAAAGGAATTTAAGATTTAATAAGAAGTTTTGTCCACATTAAGTTGATCAAAAGTGACAGTGAAGACTTTTATAATGTTAAATATTTCTATTTCAAATAAATGGTGATCTTTGGACTTTGTCCATCAAAGAATCCTGAAAAAGGGTTTCAGTTTTTTCAAAAATATTAAACAGCAAAACTTTTTCAAAATCAATAATGATTATTTCTTTAGTAGTCAACCAGCATATCAGAATGATTTCTGAAGGAAATCACTGAGGGCTAGAGTAATGATGCTGAAATTTTAGCTTTGCATCACAGGAATAAATTATATTTTAAAGTATGTCAATAAAGCAGTTATTTTAAATAGTAATAATTGTTCACAATATTCCTGACCAAATATATGCAGCACTGGTAAGCATATGAGACTTCTTTCAGAAACATTTTGAAAAGTCTTAAAATATAGTAATATATACTTTATTAGAAATGCATTTAATTGTATAAAACACCTGCACAAGTCTCTGAAGTGTTCAAATCAAATGCTTCTGTTATTGTGGCAGGTATCAGTTTCACTTGTGTTTGTTTAGGGAATTCCATTGTTTTGTCTTCAGACCTTTCCTGTTTTTTGTGCATTCCCCCAAAAATGTCGTAGCCGTCTGTGGAATTTGCAGGAGTTGTTAGTGGGTTACGGCACTCAGGGCAGTGGAATTCCCTGCACCCTGACGAAGGGTCAACAAGCCCGTCTGCCTCCCGCTCAGTGAGATTACTACTTCCTTAGATTCTAAACAGCTGTTTGTTTGTTTTTTACCTACTCCCTTTACCTACTATTGTGTGTGTTTTTCTTTTTCCTTTTGCCTTTATCTTCTATAGCAGAGGGAGTGTTTATCAGTAGAAACAATAGCAGCAGGATCTTACTGTTTGGAAAAATCGGTATGAATCATAATGCATTACTGTTTCTCTTAATGTCATCTCTTTGCGGGAGCCCTAATTTTTCAAGCTAGGGTTGGGTGATATGTCTTTTTAAATGATAAAATGGTAATATTTATAAATAATTTGTGATGAAGAAGTCTGATTTAAGAGCAAAGAAAAAACTCACTACAGTCAACTAATTCTATTTTTTTTAATTCAATTATTTAGTTTTTTTTTTTTGTCTGTCTATGTGTGTATATAAATATATCATTTATTCATATTTATATTTATATTGAAATTAAAGGTTAAAAGTAATAAAAATTAAAAAAAAAAAAAAAAAAAAAAAAAAACTTTTAACAGGAAACATCTAAGCAGAAAATAAACATACATCTTTATGAATTTATTTGGTTATACATTTATTTAAATAAATAAATTTATGTATTTACATGATAAATCTGAAATAGTTGAAAAATCAAGAAATGGAGAAAATAGTTTTTTTGTGTTGAGGTAATTAGTTCAGTTAATAGTTTATTTATAAATAATTTAAACATTTTTATATTTAAATATAATTAAACCTAAAACTTAAAAGAACAAAGAAACTGAAGCGGAAATTGTATGATGTGAAATAAGAACTGTTTACTATTCTGCACTATTTCTAGGTCCGGTTTTAACTTTAAAAAATCTTGTGATTACAAATGTGTGCCAACCCTTATTTCCAATTTATTTTATTTTGCAGTTGTGGTTTGTTATCTTTAGAAGAATGGTGGTACATTTACTTTAGTTACTTCCACACCACCTGTCTCTCTCAATCTTTTTCTAAACCTCTCTCACCCCCCCCCCATTCTGTAGGTTATTGTTACTGATAACGGTCTCTCTCCTATCTCTCGGTCTGTTGTCCTTGACATACTGGTTGATATCCTTCTCACAAACCTCTATCTTTCTGCTTTTGTAAACATTTTGTCGTTCCCATCTCTTCCTCCTCACAGGGTCAGGCCCGTCGGCGGAAGAACATGACGGAGTTTCTGGGCGATGCCAACATCCCGTCCCCAGACACTCTGGCCATGCTAGGTGGGTCTTTACCAAGCGTGCCTCCAGGGGGTTCGCTGCCCGGTGTGGCCGCTGGACCAGACAAATGGAAGAACCGCGCCACCAATCGGATCAGCGTTTTCTTCGGCGCCGGATCTGGAAAGGTAAACCTTATCTCGCTCATCTTGAAAACCTCAGGAAGTTCATGGAAATCAGGATGTGATGGTGCAACTTTCCATGGTGTGATTTCCAGTAAAAAGATCTCATGTAAAGATGAGCCAAAGAAACGAAACTCAAACTGGAGGCTGTTGAAATATGTTTATAGTAGGTTGTGCCATAATCTAGTTTCAAATATACTTGGAATTGTATGTTACGGTTTATGAAAATGTACTCACCCGCCATCCAAGATGTAGATGAGTTTGTTTTTTCATCAGAACAGATTTGGAGAAATTCAGCTTTACATCATTTGCACACCATTGGATCTTCTGCAGTGAATGGGTGCCGTCGGAACAAGAGTTCAAAAAGCTGATAAACGTCACAATAATCCAAAAGTAATTCACATGACTCCAATCCATCAGTTAACGTCTTGTGACGTGAAAAGCTGCGTGCTTGTAACAAACAATTCATCAAGATACTTTTAACTTCAAATTGTGGCTTTCAACTGAAATACAAGTCTTCTGTCAATAGTATTGCTTTCTCCAGGGAAAAGTGTTTTTGTGTCTATAAGGAGAGAAATATGCACAGACCAAGCACCATTTATAACCAAAAGTAGCTCTAAACAAATATGTTGGTGGATTTCATTATGAGAGAACAACAGAAGGTGGGATTTTGTACTGGAGGAAGTGTTATTATGAATTACTGACTCATCATCAGAAGTGATGATTTAAAGTTAAAATGCCTTACAAACATATAGCTTTTCACAAGATGTTAGTTGATGGACTGGAGTGGTGTGGATTATTGTGTTGTTTTTATCAGCTGTTTGGACTCTCATTCTGACGGCACCCATTCACTGCAGAGTGTCTGGTGAGCAAGTGGTGAGCAAGTGATGTAATGCTAAATTTCTCCAGATCTGTTCCGAAGAAGAAACAAACAAAATCTACTTCTTGGATGGCCTGAGGGCGAGTACATTTTGAGCAAATGTTCATTTTTGGGTGAATTATTCCTTAAATAGGTGACTAAAACAATACAACAAACAAAATCCCATGAGCCTCAAAAAAAAATAATAATAAAAAAAAAACTCCCCCTTGGAAAGTTTCGGCCTGCATTTACACCAGATGCATGACTAATAGAGACGGAAGCTGTCACTGTCATTTCACACTTCCATCCCTTTCACATTCAGCCATCAAACCCCCAAACAAGACAGACAAGGGGTGTTCTTGTGTCCCACTGGGACTCTTTTTCACAAAAGAAGGGTTAACCAGGGCCAAACCACTGTCTCCAGCAGCCACTACAGGCAGCCTATAGTCCATCTGTGTCTGGCCTCTATTGTTTGGAAGCACTCAATGCTAAATACTCGTTGTCATAAGTACACCGGCCATCCCATTACAGGACAATGGCCCCAGAGGCACATGGGCTGTCAGAGAGGGTTCCTGACATGAATGGATGGGCTTTAATTGTGAGGTTAAAGAGAAGGTGGCGTTTAGTGAAAGGGGTGTTTGTTAGGTGTCATAAACCCTGTCGGGGGTGTTTCGTTGGAACAGACAGGCAGCGCCTCAGTTGTCTGCCAGTTTTTGGTGGTCTGCTGATGTGCATTGTGCTGTGATTTTGATAAATTACAAACTTCGTTAATGTTAGGGACTCTTTATAGTTGTTTTGTTGATTTAAAATGGTTCTGTCATTAAAAATGTTTTGTAAATGTTTTTGAAAGAAGTCTCTCGTGCTCACCAAGGCTGCATTTATTTGATGAATTTATTTGGTCAAAAAATAATAAAAATAAAATTGCTGTGTTAGTTATTAGTATTAATTAATAATGATTTTAATACATACAAAATGTAACTTATTCCTGTGATAAAACAGTTTTAATACATACAAAATGTAACTTATTCCTGTGATAAAACACTGCATTTTCAGCAGCCATTACTCTAGTCTTCAGAAATCATTCTAAAATGCTGATTTAATTCTAACAAAAAAGCTGCAAATGAAAGCGAAATCTTTTGGCCCAATGCTTTAAAAACCCAAAATTTAGGGGAAAACGAATCTTTGAAAAAATAACAAAGAATGAAGATACTTTTAAAAAGAGTTTTTAAATTTTTTGGGAACAAAAGGGTTCCCTTTTTTTCAATTGCCCATTTTTTTGTTTTTTTCTTCTTTGAAATGGCTATTTTGATATTTTCTAAAAAAAAGTTTTTTCAGTTTTATAAATTTACTTTCATTTTTATTAAACCAAAGAAATTCCTTTAAAAAGGCGGGGATTTTTGGGTTTTGACTAAAAATTTTCCTAAAAGGGTTTGGGAGTATTGTATTTTGCCCTTTTTAATATTCTGTTTTTTTTGTGTGATGGTTTTTACTGTTTCCCTTTCACGATCTGGTGATCACTAAACCAGTGAAGCGTTAGAGAAGGTAAAAAGTGACCCGACACCCGCCCCCCTGCAAAAATGGGGGGTGCAGAGAATAAAAGGGCCACGGGTGGGGGTTTAAAAATTTAACCACGTCAACTTTAATAGTAAAACCAAAAACAGGTATGATTGTTTTGTGAATAAAAAATCGTTTTTAAATTTTTTCTTTCTTTGGTCTTGGGCCCTGGGTTTGCCTCATCACCTCAATGATTTCAAGGGGCGCTGTGGCTGCCTATTCTTTCCAGGCCAAAGGGCGAAACCCAGGGGCGAAGTTGGCTGAGGTTTTGCAAGGGCCAGGTAAAGTCATACTGGCCCAATTTTTACCAATAACGATCTCTTTGCCCTTTTGAATTATAAGCCCTTTTTGAAGTGTTCTCCAGTAGAAAAGGGTTTCTGTTTGGGCCCATTTTAAATGAAATTTTAGAATCACGCCCAGCGGTTGAGGTCAGAGGAAGCTCGCAAAACAAAAGGTTGTCGAAAAAAAAAAACTCCCGGAAAACATCAGGGGGAAGATGGGGGACAGCGGTAACCCCACAGCTAGTTCCCCCTAAAATTTTATACACAAAAAACCCAAGACCCAAACAGGTATTTTATTTTTTGTTTTCTCTTTTTTAATTTTTTAAATTTTTTTTTTTTCATTTTATTTTTATGAAATTAATTTAATATTTAGGGTCTTATATTTTTTTTAAATTTTTCCATTTATTTTTTTTTTTTATTTTTTTTATAATTTTTTTAAAGTAATTTAATATTTTATGGTTTATATTTTTAGATTATTTTATATTATATTAAATTTATTTATTTTATAGTATTTAAATTAATTAATATTTTAATTTATTATATTTTTATTTTTAAATATTATTATTATATAAATTTTAAAATTTTATTCTTTTGAACTGTTTTGGAAAAAATTCAAATTTAAAAACAATTGAAAAAAAAAAGGGTTGACTAAAAAGGGTTAAAAAATAGAAATGTAAATTTGTTTTCAATAAAAAAAAAAAAGAACAAAAAAATAAAAAAAAATTGAATTTAATTTTTTTTTTTTTTGTTTTGTTTTAATTAGTTTATTATTTAATTTTAATTTTTTTTTTTTTTTTAATTAAATAAATTTAATTTTTTTTTATTTTTTATTAATTTGTATTATTTTTTAAATTTCCTTTTTTGGAAACAAAAAAATTGGCAATCATTTGGAGCTGGGCATTTTTTTTTAAAATTTAAACTCTCTTATTTTTTTCTCTGTTTTAAAGGCAATCAGAGGGCTAAACAGAAACCTGTCAGTGATGGAAAAAGGGATAGTCGGATGTTTTTGGTTTCCTTCCATTTTCAGTTGACCTAGCTGGGCTTTCAAAACCAGGATGCCGGTTGTCCCACCCACGGACCCGGGTTTCCCACAGCGGGACTCGAGCCCATCCGGACAGTCAGGGGGTAGCCCGGGGCCCCCACAGGGGCCTTTCCCCATGTCCATGGACAGCGCTTTGGGACACTCCCCAGAGCCATGGTTAAAAACCCAGGTGAGTGGCCCCAATAGAGGAAGCACCCGAGGATGACAAGGAGACGACGGGTGACAAAGAGGGAAGAGCAAGGGAAAATGCAGAAGGGGAAGACGATGGGGGGGAAGGGACAGAAGTATTTGGTCTCGGGGCCCCGTGGCGTTTTTCTCTAAAGCCAGGCGGGGCCCCCCGTCCAGGTCCCCTCCCGTTTTTTAGAGGGGACTCCCCGGGAAAATTTCCCTTTCCCGAAGAAAACCCTGCTGTCCACAGGTCACCATGATAACAAAACCCCCCCCCCCCCCGGTGCCCCCCCGGGCAGCCACAGGGGTGGCACGGGAAGTAAGCACAGGGAACAGGGGGTTTAAAACTTTAGAAGCGGCCCTAAGCAGGGGGCCCGGAGGAGCTAAACCCCTGCGAATCGGACGAGTGTCTCCCGACGGAGGAAAAGGCCACAGTTTTCACATGCAGCTCCCCTCGGGGCACGCTTTGGAAGTTTGAGACTAGCAAAATTGCCCATGAGGGGGCCCAGAAACCCAGTTCCCTGCAGTGCGTCAGAGGGGGGAACTCTCGCCCCTAGTGGCCTGGAGGGAAGGGCCCGGGGTTAAGAAAACCCCAGCAGACAAAAAAAACTCACACGGGCCCCAAAATTCCGGGATACGCGCCCACCGGTGCTCAAACTCAAGCTAAACACCCTCGTAAGTTTTTTTTGTGATTGGTTTTTTGAGATACGGGAAATTTTCCCGTCTTTCAAAAATTTTGCAGAAAAAAAATTCCTGGGCAAAACCCATTCTCAAGCTTTTTTATGATATTTGGGGCTGTTTTTTTTAGTGTGAAAGAAACCCAAAGATTATAGGGGGAAAAAAAAAAAAAAGAAAAATTAAAAAAAATTATAAAATTTTGGGGGTTTTTTTAAAAAGTTTGAAGGGTAAAAAAATTTATTTTTTTAAATTTTTATTTAAAAAAAAATTAAACTTTTTTTAAATTTTTTTTAAACTTTGGCCCAATTTCTTCAGGCTACACAAAAAAATTGAACAAATTATTCAATTTGGTCAAAAAATGTGTTTTTTACAATAAGATTGTTCAAAATATTGGGAATGAATATTGTGAATCCCGAATTTTTGGGTATTAAAGAAATAGAAAAACAAAAAAAACAAAAAGAGAAAGTTATGTTTAAATATTATGTGTGTTTGTGGTGGTGTGTTGTGTGGTTTTTAAAATAAAATTTAACCCCAATAATGAAAAAAAAAATTGTAGGGGAAAAAAACAATATATAGAAAAAATTAAATTTGTTGCCGGGGAATTTTTATTTAGTTACTTTTTATTTTTTAATACTAATATAAGGGGTTTGGGGGTTTTTTTTTTTTTTTTTTTTTTTTTTTTTTTTATTTTTGGGGAAAAGGGAAATTCCCCCATTAGATTTCATTGTAATAATTCTATAGGGTGCAAAAAAAAATTAATCGCGTTTAAACCTAATTCAAAAAAAAAAGTTTTTTACATACTAAAATTATAGTATTATTTTTATGTATATAAAAATTACACAATTTTTAAATTTTTTTAAAAAAAAAAAATTGTATGTAATATATATTTATATTGAAAAAATTTAAATATTATTTTAAAATCTTAACATATTTTCCCTTTTGAAAAACGGTAGTGTGTGTTTTTATACATTAAAAAGTTATACACAGTTTTGGAAATTTTAAATTTTATTTTGAATGCACCCTTTCTTTTATTTAGCCCCCTTTTCCAATTTCTTCCCCCCTCCTGCCCTCAGATAAAATTTTAGTTGTTTTTGAAAATTGAAACTTTTTGGTGTTCGACAAATTTTGGGGCTGTGAAAAAGTTTTGACTCTTGTCACCCTCTGTCCCCTCAGGGGGAAGTGAGATTTTCGGCTAAATTTTCTGCGGGCCAAAAATCCCTTTTCCCCAGTGAGCTCCCCGGGGCCTCTCGCTCCCTTTTCCCGGTCGGTGGATTCCTGGCGTGAGTTTTGGGGGTTTTTCTCTGGGGGAAAGGGGACGTCCGAAAAGACTTTTAAAACCCTTGAACTTTGAAAAAAACCAGCTAATTTTTAAAGAGGTCAAAGCTTTCGGTTTGGGACAGCCCCTTTTATCAGAACGAAAAATTTAATTACAAAATGTCAAAAAAGGGAGTGTGACCGAACCCCTACGGGGGGCCCGGTCGGGGGTTTTAAAGGGGGTCACATGAGGGAAAATGAAAAATTAAAAAACGCCACATTGGTTTCCTAATCGCCCTGTTTGTTTTCTAAAGGGGATTTCTGTTTGACAAAGGGAGGACGAAAAGGTGGTTCATGTTAACTGCACACGGGTTTTGGGACTGGGGTTGGTGGGGGGTTTATAAATGGGGAAAGTGTCCCAAATTCATGGGGCTTTTTTGTGTACGACTGAGTGGGTTCAGATCCAAACCCTTTAAACCAATAAATGTTTTTGTTTAACTCTTCAGTCTTCTTGCTGTATGTCTACAGGCTCTGAAGGAGTTCAACCGAATTGACCTGACTGCACCGATGATTGACACTTCACCAGAAGCCACCAGGCAACTGCACCTGGAGGGGGCGCTCCGCATGAAAGAGGGCAAAGACAGCAGGGTTTGTTCAGATTTCAGATGCATTTGGAAACATTAGCAGTGTAGTTGTTTTCAAATCATTAATGGGAGCCACTGTCCTTAAAGGGACAGTCCACCCAAAAATGAAATTCCAAACCTGTGAGACTGACTTTCTTCAGACAAAAGAAGATATTTTGAAGAATGTTGGTAGCTTAACTATGTCTGTTCCCATTGACTTGAAGGAGAGAAAAAGCATTGTAAGTCAATTGTAGTGGTTGTCAACATTCTTCAAAATATCTTCTTTCGTGTTCAGCAGAAGAAACAAGTGAATACAGGTTTTAAATGATGTGTGGTGAGGGAATGGTATGGAATTACATTTGCTTCTATAAAAATGAACGAAACTTTATAAAACTGAACGTAACTTTTTCAGAAACTATCAAAAATATGCCATTACAATAGAAGAAAAACACTTTCCAATATGCGCGCCACTGAGTGACGTCTGTACTTCCTGGTCAGAGAGCACCTGTCCATCAAAAGCTCACTATCCAATCAGAGTAGATCACTGTTAAGCCCGCCCCCACGAGAGGTTTGTGTCAAAACACCAAACGAAAAGCTGCGAATCGTAAGCGAAATCTGTGGCAATGCATTCAAAATCCACAATTAGCGAAAACGAATCTTTGAAAAACATTAACAAAGAATGAAGCATATTTGAAAGAGCCTTGTGCGACTGAGTTCATTTTTTTCATTTTCATTGTGTTTTTCTTCTTTTGTAATGGCATATTTTTGATAGTTTCTGAAAAAGTTACGTTCAGTTTTATAAAGTTACGTTCATTTTTATTGAACCAAATGTAATTCCATAGAATGGCAGGATTTTTAGTTTTGACTGAAATATTCCTCAAGTTTCGAGTATTGTAGTTTGTCATGTTTTACATGTATCTGTTTCTTCTTGTGTAGATGGATGTTTACTGCTTCCTTTTCACTGATCTGCTGCTGATCACTAAACCAGTGAAGCGTTTAGAGAAGGTGAAAGTGATCCGACAGCCGCTCCTCCTGCAGAATGTGGTGTGCAGAGAACTCAAAGACACAGGTGAGGGTTAAACATTTAACCACGTCATACTTTTAATAGTGAACCAAACAGTGTATGATTGTATTGTGAAATAATAATCGTTCTGATTTTCTTTACTTTTCTTGTCTTAGGCTCGTTTGTCCTCATCTACCTCAATGAGTTCAAGAGCGCTGTGGCTGCCTACTCTTTCCAGGCCAACAGCGCCACCCAGGGGCGAAGTTGGACTGATGCGATTTGCAATGTCCAGGTAAAGTCATACTGGTCCATTATTACCAATAACGATCTCTGTCTGACATTTCTGATATTATAAGTCATTTGAAGTGTTCTCTCAGTAGAGAAGTTTTCTGATTTGGCTCACTTGTAAATGCATTTTAGAATCAGCTGCAGCGGTTGAGGTCAGAGGAAGCTCGCAGACAAAAGGCTTGTCTGAAGAAAAAACTACAGGAACATCAGGAGGAAGATGAGGACAGCTGTAACTCCACAGCTAGTTCACCTCAATTTATACACAAAGAACAGAGCAACAGGTATTTTATTTTATTTTATTCTCTTTTTTAATTTATTTTAATTTATTTTTTTCATATTTTATTTTTATGTAATTAATTTAATATTTTATGGTCTTATATTATTTTATACAATTTTTTACATTTATTTTTTATTTTATTTTATTTTTTTATAATTTATTTTTAAATGTAATTTAATATTTTATGGTCTTATATTATTATATTATTTTATATTATATTATATTATATTATATTATATTATATTATATTATATTATATTATATTATATTATATTATATTATATTATATTATATTATATTATATTATATTATAAATGTAAAATAATTCTGTGAACCTGCTTTGGAACAATCTAATTAAACAACGTGAATATCAAAGTTGACTAACTGACAGTTATAAAATAGAAATGTAAATTTGTATTCAATAAAAAAAATAAAGAAAACAAATAAAGAAAAATTTATTAATTATAAATTATAATTAAAAAAAACTACACAATTATATTATATATTTTATTATATTATAATAACTACCTTGTTACTTTTCTCTGTTTTCTTTTTTCTAATTAATGCATCTTTTTTATTTCCATTTTGTTTTAACACAAAAATTGGCAATCAGTTGACCTGCTGTGCATTTTGTTTTATCATAAACTCTCATTATTGTTTCTCTGTCTTAGCCAATCAGATGGCTCCACAGAAACCCTGTCAGTGATGGATATGGATGAGTCTGGATCGTCTTTGGATCCTTCCACTCTTCAGTCTGACCTAGCTGGGCATTCAGACCAGGATGCCGGTCTGTCCCAACTCACTGACCCTGGCGTCCCACAGCGGGACTCTGAGCCCCATCCGGACAGTCAGGAGGGCTCAGACCTGGACCCACAGTGCCGTTCCATGTCCATGGACAGCGCTTATGGGACACTCTCACCAGAGTCCATGGTTGAAACCCAGAGTCGAGTGGCCCCAATAGAGGAAGACGACTCCGAGGATGACAAGGAGACGACGGGTGACGAAGATGAAGAGCAAGAAAATGCAGAAGAGGAAGACGATGAGGAAGACAGAAGCTCATTTGGATCTCAGAGCTCCGTGGCGCTTTCTCTAAAGCCCAGGCGCCGGCCGCCCGTCCAGTGTCGCCTGCCGTTTTTTTTGGAGAGAGTCGTCGTATAATATTATTCAGGAGAAAATGTTGTGTACAGGTGTCAATGTTATAAATATAAACGGTGTGTCAAGGGGGGAGACAGAGTGTGCAGGGGGTGAGCACACATGGGAACAGAGGGTTAAAACTTTAGAAGCGCCGCTCAGCAGGAGCCTGACGGAGCTCAACCCTGCTGAATCGGACGAGTGTCTCCCGACGGACGAAAGCCACAGTCTCACATGCAGCTTGCCCTCGAGCACGCTTTTGGACAGATTGAGACTAGCTAAAATTGCACATGAGGCTGGCAGCAACCAGATTCCCTGCAGTGCGTCAGACGGGGAACTCTCGCCCCCTAGTGGCCTGGAGGGAATGGGCCGCTGTAAGAGACCCCAGCAGCACAAAAAACTCACACTGGCCCAACTCTACAGGATACGCGCCACACTGGTGCTCAACTCAACGCTCACAGCCTCGTAAGTGTCATGTTTGTGATTGTGTATTTGGATACTGTTATTTTCCGTCTTTCAGAAATTTTGCAGAACTTAAAATTCATAGGCAGAACATTTCTCAAGCTATTTATGATATTTTGGTGGCTGTTTTTTTTATTGTGTACAGTAACCAAGATATAGGGAGGAAAAAAAAGAATAATTATAAAAAATTATATAATTTTTGTTGTTCTTATATAAGTTTGTAAGTAAATTAAATTTACTTTTTTTTAAATTTTCATTTAAATAAAATTAACTTAATTTTTTATTTTATTATAACATTGGCAATTCTTCAGAGCTACACAAACAAATTGAACAATTATTCAATTTGGTCAATTAATGTAGCTCTTTTTACAATATAGATTGTTCAGAATATTAGTATTATGAATATTGTGAATACAGAATTATTGTATTACAGAAAATAGAAAAACTAAAAACGAAAATGTAGAAGTTATGTTTATAATATTATGTAGTGTGTGTGTGTGTGTGTGTGTGTGTGTGTGTGTGTGTGTATATATATATATACACCATATAATGAAAGAAAAATAGTTATGAAAAATACAATATATAGATAAATTGATATTTTGGTGCCAGGATACTTTTATTTAGTTATCTTTTTATTTTTTAATTACTTATATAAGAGGTTGTAGTGTTTTTTTTTTTTTTTTTTTTTTTTTTTTTTTTACATTTGGGAAAGAATTACCCATTAGATTTCATTGTAATAATTTACTATAGGGCTGCAAAACAATTAATCGCGATTAACTACATTCAAAATAAAAGTTTGTTTACATACTATAATTATAGTATTATTATTATGTATATATAAATACACACATTTTTATATATATATTTAAAAAAAATGTATGTATATATATATATTTATACTTGTATATAATTTATATTATGTATAAATCTTAACATATTTTTCCTTGATATATACGTGTATGTGTGTGTATTTATACATATAAAATAGTTATACACAGTATGGAAATATAAACTTTTATTTTGAATGCAGCCTTCATTTATTTAGCCTCTTTTCCAACTCTTCCTCCTCCTGCCCTCAGATGAAATTTTAGTCTTGTATTGACATTGAAACATTTTGTGTTGCGACAAACTTGTGCTGTGAAAAAGCTTTCTGACTCTTGTCATCCTCTGTCTCCTCAGAGAAGTGTAGCATCTTTCTGACTGAATTCTGCGGGACACAAATGCACTCTTCCCAGTGAGCTCTCCGGCTGCCCTCTCGCTCCCTGTCCCGGTCGGATGGATTCCTCGGCGTGTAGCTTTCCTGTCGTTTCTCTGCGGGAGGGACGTCCGCAGACTCATTAACTCCTTGCACTTTGTAAAACACAGCTAACTTCTAAAGAGGTCAAAGCTTTCGGTGAGACAGCGCTATTATCAGAACGATAACTTAATATACAAAATGATCAAAGACAGAGTGTGACCGAAGCCCTTACTGTGGGACGTCTGAGGTTTCAATGGGTCACATGATGGAAATGAGAATAAAACGCCACATCTTGGATTCCTTAATCGCCCTGTTTGCTTTCTAAGCGTATTTCTGTTCTGACAAAGAGGACGCAAGTGGTTCATGTTAACTGCACTACTGTATGTGACTGTGTGTGTGTGTGTGTTTATGAATGAGAAAGTGTGCAAATTCATGTGCATTTGTGTACGACTGAGTGGGTTACAGATCTCGACCTAAACCAAATCACTGTTTGACTTCAGATAACTTGAGTAGCCGCTATGGCACGTTACGCATTACTTTAGCACCAGTGTTATGTTCATATGTCAGGAATATTTCTGTCATGCAACTGCTTATACTATTAAATCTTTGGGTTGACGTGGCTTATATAAGTTATACATGAGCACATCGAACCCCTTACTGTATATTGTGTATGTGAGAAGTTGGATTCATAAATAATATCTAAAAATGCTTCGGGAGATGTGGTATTAAAGGCAAACAGACTGAAAAAATAACCTTGTATTTTGGTTTATATTGTTTAAGGATTCAGGAAGCGTCGTCTGACACTAGATTAGCACTTATTAGAGATCATCTGACGCTGAATAGGGTGTTTGGTTTAAGTTGAAGCTCATGTTCGTTTTCAGACATTAACATATGTAATGATGATTTGTCGTTGTTGTTTTTGTTGGTATTCTTATGGTTTTGCAGATACTGCTGTTACCCGAAAGGTTGAACTGAAACTGCCTGGTGCTTTACTAAACCAAGTCCTTCTGAACTCCCTTTTTGAAAGAAAGAAAGAAAAAAAGAGAAAGAAAGAAAGAAAGAAAGAAAGACCCTGCCCAAAGTAAATATGGTGTATTATATGTTTACTTATTAGGCTTTTTGTGTTTGTCATATTTATTGAGCTTGCATTGTTTTATATATATATAATATGGTCTATAATAGTATCATTTCACTTCACGGTTGTATTTTTTGTTTTGTTTTGTTGTCTTAATTTGTTCATTGTCATTTGTTAACTTAATTTTGAAATCTGCTAAGAACCAAAAATAACCCTTTTTTCCATGTGAGGGAGTGTTCCTTAAATGTCTTTCCAAATAAAAGACATCTTTCAGTATTCACGGAGTTTGATGTGACTTTTTAGTGACTTCTGATGTAGATGGATGGATTGATAGACAGCTAAACATTAAAATGCATTAAGTTGAAATGAAATAAAGATTAAAGTGAATAGTGCCTTTGACAAATTTGTTTTAAGAAATATGAAGTAACTGACATGTTTAGATCATCTAGCTAAAGTAATAAACATAAATAATAGGATTTTTCAACAGACTGCTTGAACTTCATTATGTAATGGGTCGTCTGGATGATTTATGCATACAGAAAATCTGCATACTGTGCGCAGTATACATATTATATGGTGCAGAAATAAGGGGGTTGCATGGAAAAGTTTGGATCAACACAATGTAAATGTAACCTTAAAGAAATAGTTAAAAATTAATAATACAATACAGTACTATAGGGAGTAGGAAAAACGTTTAGTAAAGACAATAATAATGTTGCAAATGATTTTTTATTTTTTTTACCTATTATTCATCAAATAATTTTGCGTTTGTCTATTAAAGCCGCAGTCCGTAACTTTTTGCGCTCCAGCGGTTAATAAACAGAACTGCGTGCGTCTTGCGGAAGAACATTGTAGCCGGAACTACTTCTCTCTGTTTATTACTATGGCGAATCACGCAGGTGGCGGGCTACTCCGCAGCGGTTCCACCAGAACCAGTCTAAAATAGTCCCAATATAAACACTTAATATAGGTGTACCGTAGTGATTCAGGATAAGACAAAAACACGATTATATAAATTTAGTAAATTTTGAACACAAAAAAGTTACGGACTGCAGCCAGGAGGTTTAAGTAAAATATGAATGCTTCTAAAACGTGGTTGTGATGCAAAAAGCCACATATTAACAAGCATAAACATAATGATGTAATAGGTAACACAAACAATATATAATCAAAATAATATTTTACACTGTACACTATAGAAACTAAGTCTGAAAACTTGTCCTAGTGCACTTTCCGACAAAAGTAATTCCTCACTATGAGCACTAGAGGGAGCTACTGAGTCAAAAATAAGAATTACACAAAACTACAGAGATGCTGGTTCTTTGTCATTGAACTGGCTCTGCAAAGAAAAGCTAGTGCTACTTAACTTTTAAGGTAATATTTCTCACTCAATTTCACAGTAGGCTATATGTAGTTATGATAACTTGCTAAACTCACTTTAAACTAAAAAAGGCCTCTTCAAGGGTGTGCTGGCTACTAGGCTGATGATTTCCAGTGCTGGAAAGTAACTACATGTAGCTGAATTACGTAATTAAATTACAAAATACTGAGAAGAAATATACACACATACAGATTTGATTGATTTCTCTCCCAAATTTCATTAACTGCTCTAAAATATGAGACACCGGTGTTTCAGCAGTTTAGGACACAGAATCGGACATGTTTATTAGATAAATGTTTTATTTCCTATTTGTGTTTATGTGCATGCTTTATTTTTGAAGATGAATTGTAAGATGCCAGTGTTTCCTTAACCTCAGAAAGAAAAAAGTCAAAAGCAGTGCTAAAGTCTGATTTTGTAATCAGTAATCAGTGTTGAGTACTACTCTAAGGTTAACCCTGCCTGCTTTAAAAGTTTCAAAATGATTAACAATTTGTCAGAAATTTAGAAAAAGTAATCAGTTACGTTGCTTTAATAAAGCAATTAAAATAGTTACACTACTTATTACATTTCGAATAGGGTAACTTGTAATCTGTAACCTATTACATTTCCAACGTAAGCTTCCCAACACTGATCATCTCAGGTTTATCCAGCAGAAAGATAGTCAAACATTACAAAGTGTAATCTAGAAAGATCTGTATACACAGTTACTTCCACTGATGATATGTGGACAGTATATGGCTTTGATTCATCATATAGCAGATGTCTGTCTGACTGAATATGTTTTATAGAAACATAAACACAAGATGAGATGCTCGTCTGTGTATTTAGTTGTGGAAGTTGTTAAAGTGTATGTGGTGTTCTTTTATTTTTTCTCTAAAGGTTTTTTATGATGGATTATGTATCTTATCAATCAGTTTTTTGACATTCATGCAATCAGATCTTTCTGGGTTGGCCTAAACTCATTCACCCTCTGTGCACGGCAGCGCTTGGCATTCTGGGATGTGTGCGGGCCAAGGTGTATTTACAGGTGATTATATCAGCTAATCGGTGGATTACAGCATGTTGACTCCACACAAGACCTTAATCCTCATGGAAAAGGCAGCGTTCAGGCCCCTGGGATTTTCTGCATTAATCCCATCCTAGATTTGCCGGATCCAGCCCCGACCTCCTCCCTGATTCCCACATCTGGCCTTCTGGGGCTTATCAATGTAATCCTCCATTTTAGAAGTAGTTTATTATGCTTCATCGCTGATACACTGGACTTTAATTATAAAAATGCAGCTTTACACTGCGACCCAAAAGTAATTACACAACCTGAGTCGATTAGCTGCTATGTTTGTGTGTGTGTGTGTGTGTGTGTGTACCTTCATACACACCTCAGTACAGTATCATGGTACAGTGATTTTCTTTGTAATAATATATATATATATATATATATTATTACATATATATATATTACACACATGGATGAATGTATTACTCAGCAAGGATGCATTCATTAAAGGTTTAATGTTACACAATATTTCAATTTAATAAATCCTGTTCTTTTGGACTTTCTGTTCAACAAAGAATCATGGGAAAAAAGTGAATCATGGTATATCATGGTTATTATAGTGAGATAAAACAGAAACTAAAATGAAAACCATAAAACCACTACTTCAAACAAACATTATTTAAAATGAACTAAAATGTAAAAAAAAAAAAAAAAACTTTTATAAATGTATAAATTTCAACTAGGTGACAAGGCAATTTTTTAGTTTAGTTTAACTTTTACTACAATAACAAACACTAAAACTCAACTGATAAAATAATAAAAATAAAATCAATAATTAAAATGACAAAACACAACAAAATTAAAACTTTAACCTAAATATATACATTTTGAAAAGTGACAGTAAATTTTCGTAATAATGTTACAGAAGAATTAAAAAAAATTAAAGAATTAAAAATAAAATAAATAAAAAAATTATTTTAATTAAAAAAAAAGTTAAACAACAAAAAAAAACCTTTTATTTCAGCTATATATATATATAACTCAATAAATACCAAATTGATGTAAAGATTTTTGTCCTATTAATTTGATTATTTTAACTGACACTGTACTGTACGTCTGATCTCCTGTTTCTCCTTGCGACAGATGTCATAAAGCATCCTGTAAAAATTGTCTGATTAACATAAAAGGGCACTTTGGCAAATCCAGATTACGAGAGCACTTTCCTTTATTAAACGCAGCAATCCCAGCACTCTCTGCAGCTCTGGGATTAAGAGCAGGTAGACGCCATTGTCTGTCGAAACAATCCCTCTGGAAGCCTGCCGGTGTGTCTGCGCCCATGACGTGTGTTAGTGTGAACACCGTTCTCTGAGTTCTCTTTAATCAACATCATCCTCTTTAGAGGCCGAGGTGACAGGGTTTAGGTTGTGTTTGAATGAGAAAGAGGAATGGGAATGAGAGCTGAGGTATGTTTACTAGGCCATATGGAGAGACTCAGCATGAGAACAGCTGACTGACCTTTGTATTGTCACTAAAGCTGCCAAGCAACATCTGGCATCATTAGGCACAGTGGTTTTTATCAGGTTAACATGGAATATTGTGTACGAGACATGGAAAATCTGGTTTGAGGTTTGATATCTCTCCACACAAAAGATGAAGAAACAGGTTTTAATTAAGTTATTATTATTATTATTATTATTATTATTATTAATACCACTAATAAAATACAATATTAATATAATATATTAAAATATATAAAATAGAAATATTAAAACATAAATAATAAAAGCACCACAAATAATTCATAAAAAGGTTTATAATTTTAATTTAAAATCAGAATTCTCTGGTGTTTATTTATTATTATGAATTACTAACTATTCTTACTCTTATTCTTAATGTATTAATTAATTGTAATTGCCACAAATAAAATAAAATAATATAAAATAATAAAGTAATAATAGTGTTCACATAATTTATATGCTAAAAGGAAGCAAATTAAAAATATATATATTATTGTTAATTTTTTTTACTATTGTTATGAATAACTTTTATATTCCCATTTTTATTTATTTTTATTTTACTTAGAATTATTTTTATTTTTTCATTATCATAATTATTTGTTACAATAAATAAAAAAAACTAACAAGCCACAAAAATGTATTCTCTGTAGTAATAATAATAATAATAATAATAATAATAATAATAATAATAATAATAATAATAATAATATGTATGCTAATAATATATATATATTATAATCACAATTTCACCATCCAGTTAGGCACATCAACCATAACTCCTTTAAAGACAGCCAGAAACTTTGGAGTTATGATTGATGATCAGCTGGCTTTCTCAGACCACATTGCTAAAACTGTATATTTTATACTTTCAGATGATGATGATTAATAATAATGAAAGTGAAAAAGTGAAAGTGACATGACATACAGCCAAGTATGGTGACCCATACTCAGAATTCGTGCTCTGCCATTTAACCCATCCAAAGTGCACACACACAGCAGTGAACACACACACACGGAGCAGTGGGCAGCCATTTATGCTGCGGCGTCCGGGGAGCAGTGCCTTGTATCAGTTATTTTATCAGTCATGGTATTTCCAGCCCAAGACTCAAACCCACAACCTTAGGGTTAAGGGTTAAACTCTCTAACCACTAGGCCACGACTTCCCCAAATATGTAACCAAGACAAATAATATGGGTATTTCTATTATTTGAATTATTTTTTATTTAGTTTTTGTGATTAATTGTCACCAAAAACAATAAAAAGATAAATATATAATAAATATAAACAATAAAAAGCAACACAGATGATTAATACTAAATTATATACCATAATGAACTAGGCCCGAGGTTTCCTTTTCTTTCCTTTTTTTGTCGAACTACTTTTGTTTGGCTTAATATTTAAGCTGTTTTTCTGTTCTGATTCTGTCCCATTAGACATAACATATGTCTGCGAGCTCATAATCATTACTTAGGTGTTTTGAAAAATGAAAGTGACCATACGACACAGTTTATAAAAACAACTTTACAGAGATTACAGTTATTGTATCAGCCTTAAGGAGCTTATTGTCATTCCAGTATTGTATTTTTGAGGGGGTTAATGCACATGAAAATGAAATGACAAGCATATTACTTAATTAAATGGAAATCCATTTGGAAATGCCAGACGCTGCTAGTGAGAAGGGAGGTAGAGTTGTGATGTAAACGGGTTGCATTTACCACCATTTTTGCAATTAATCTGGTGTACTGTAGTTCATACCTTCAGATTATCAGATGTCAAATCCCTGGAGCAGAAGTAAAAGATAACATGAAATATTCAATTATTTTGTGTTCTAAATGCAAATAAAGAAAGAGCACAGGCGTCTGATTGTGTCTTGCATGTGGTGCTTTGAGCAAATTATAAGTCACCAATCTATTTGTGTTTGATTATTAACCCAAATTCATTTCAGGTCATTTCATCTATACACATACAGACGCTAAATAAGTGTGACTAGTGATGGTAAAGCATGTGATAGCCAGCTGAATGAGTGTCCAGTAGAGAATGCTGACCTCCCGAAATGTCCCGTCACTTCCAGTCATTAAACATTAGGAGACAAGCTCACCTTGGGAATACACAAGTTAAAATAACAATAAGACCAATAGTTCATTGTACAGTGCTGTGCATATATCAGTAGTCTTCATGTCTTGGTTACAAAAAGCTATTGAACATTTCCATCAAAAGAATGGCCTTCCCTCTGTGACAACATGCCCCAATAATAGCTCATAATGTTAAACTATATGGGGTAAGTTGTCACAATGAAATCTGCCAGCTGAAAGAACTGCAACACATTTAAAAGGTTAAATGTTTATATATATATATATATATATATATATATATATATATATATATTTTACACACACATATACACACACTATATATATAATAAAAATATATTTTATGAAATTATAAATAATTTTATTATATATTCTAAAGAAAACAGCTAAATTTAAAAAGCTTTCAAATTTAAAATGTTTTATATTTATATTTTTTCTTTTTATTTGCTTTTAGGCTATATTACTTTTATTTTATATGTTTCCTTTATATTTCATTGATATTTTAATAAAATGTGTTAATGTGTTTATATTATTTTAAATTAAAATTTTATATAAAAAATTATATTTTTTATATTATATTATATTGCCTATATAATTCTTAATAAAACAGCTAAATTTAAAAAGCTTTCAAATTTAAAATGTTTTACGTTTTATATTTATATTTTTTCTTTTTATTTGCTTTTAGGCTATATTACTTTTATTTTATATATTTACTTTATATTTCATTGATATTTTAATAAAATGTGTTCCTATGTTCTTAAATACTTTTGTCTGTATCTAAAATCATATAGTGTTTATTTAGTGTATGAAGAGTGTTCATAGAGATGCTTCTGTCATTATAAGATGCAAATGAAGTTATTTATCCTTTAATTAATCGTTTTTTAGTCTTCAGAGCACAAAGGGTTAACTGTAGAAGGTTTGCGGATGAGGGTGGAGTGAACTTGGCCAGTCAGTGTACACTTTTTTTTTCTTCAGTAATAAGCTTGACTTGCAGCAAAGTCATGCTTCAGCATCTTCGAGAAGAACCCATCACGACTACATCACATCTGTTGTAAAATTTCATTTCGTTTTCAGTTCCCTGACAGAGATGGGCGAGATCAGTGAAGCGTCCTTACTGGAATACATCTGTTCCTCTGGAGGAAAAGTCAAAAATTCAGACCTGTCCAACACATATAAGCATTTTATAAACCATAGCGATTTGCAGCTACGTGGTGAGTAAATCAGAATATGACATTTTTCACATTCGCGTTCGCTTTACAGTCTTGTCTTCTCTGCAAGCGCGACGCGACGCAACGCAAAGCGCGCTCACACACACACACACACACACACCTGGCGCGTTTGCTTTTAGAAATGTTACCTTAACTGAATGAAACAGAACGTGTGGGGTCTCGAGACTAGTTCCGGTAAATTACTTAAATAAAAGAAATTTTTCATTTGTGTTGACCTAGGGTTAAAAACGGCTTTAGAATAGAGTTGCTAGGAGCATTAATGAGGTGTTTTTGGGAGCACATTCTGTCATTTTTAACTCTAAAATAAGATTTAAAAACTCGCTTCGCATTAGGAATGGCAACAGAAAAGTAACTGTGGCAAACATCTGCTTTCGATTAAAAAGCTACCAACAGATAGAATTACACACGGAATTCTGTCATTTCCTTTGCTCCCTCAGGAAGGGCCTCCACATTCCCGAACCATGAAAGTTGAGTTCTAAATACAGTATTCACTGACTGTGTTGTTTACAGTTCGATTCATATTCCAATATTAATCAGAATACGGTCAGATTGAGTTATGTAACACACTAAACTGATTCCCATAATAACCAGAATAAGCTGATATTCCAATTTCTATCAATCTGAATAATGAATAATGGTAAATCTGAGTGATATGCTTATTATATATAGAAAGTTGTGAAAAGTTAAACTATTAAAGAAATGCATAACTGGCACAAGGAAGAGACTCTTTTCCTTGCTTTAATCTGAATATTTAACCACATTCTGATTGATATTGGAATATTCTTGTGCAAGTTATCACTTTCAGTGTCTTATTTTGATAAATGCTGAATTGTTAATGCTGACAAATGCTTATCTGCTTTTGCTTTTCTGTTGGCCTAAATTAATCAGTTGTTGTTTCACACGACAGGTTCGTGTGTGAGCTGATCAGTTGTCTAATATTTGATAATTTTTAGATTATTTGCACCTGATTAGCACCCAGTTTCAACATCTTTGTCAATTAATGAGTTAATTTATTATTTTTTTTTTTTTATTTTGTTCTCAATATGACTTCAAATCCCATTTTATAGATATCAGCATCTGCCACTGAAAACAAATATTGTTTGAACGCTAGTGTTTTGTTTATGTACATTAAATATGAATGTAAAAATGGCATAGCGTGTCACCAAAGGCTGCAGCAAAGTGGGTCAAATAAAAAAACATGATGTTCTCATAAGCCATTTAAATTGTAATTACATTAGATGATGTTGCATTTAATCTTACATACATGTGTCAAACATAAATTTATGAAACAATTATCCGTAATGGCTTATAATGCCTCGTCCAGCTGTGCTGGTACAGTTGTGTACAGAGGTTTCAAAATCTGACTTCATCTGGTGCCATCTGACATAGCTATCCAATTATCATAATTATTCTTGATTACCGCAGCAGCCTGCATGACATGCTCTAATTCTGGAGTTATAATGATTCCAGTCCTTTTTAGGATGGTGGTTTTGATGGGATCTCGGGCAGTTGCTATATTCTGTGTGGGAACATAGAGTCCTCATGTAGTTGGCAAGCATAGACTAATAAATTTGCTCCGAAATCTAAACTGTGTGCCTCTCAGCTTCATGACAGGAATTCTGCAGGCTCCAACTGTTAAGTGTTGACTTCCCTTAAGGTTTCCTGTTGATGTTGATGCTGTGTCGCAATGTCATCCCCGTCTTTTCCCCTGGCAGGAAAACGGAAAGGTTGTGTAGGGTACATTATATATTTAAAGATCCTGATATATTTTGGCTTTTTGGCACAGTCCAGTTTAAGTGGCTCTCATTTTTAACCCTTAATATATCACAATGTGTAAATGTGATTTATTTGAAAGTTAAACAGCATCCCCAGTCAACTTTTAAGTATGTTTGTTGACACAAAAAGAGTAAAATATTTCATAAAACAATTGGGATTCTGGGAAATAAATTTTGTATGTTTATTATTATTTTATTGTATTCATTCATGTTCATCAGCAATAAAACAATTTGTTCATAAAGTTATCAGTTATTTTAAAAAATGCCTGCTTGTTATATTAAAATATAATAAAATATATCAATACTAATAGAGCAAAACAGTGTAAACAAATGGGAAAAAAATAAATAAGATTAGACTAAATATATATTTAAAATAAAATATTTGATTTAAAAAATAATAATAATAAGACTAAATAAAATATATTTTTAAAATAAAATATTTGATTAAAAAATTTAAATGTAAATAAATAATACATCTAATAATAACATACTACTGTGAGTAGGGTAAAATGTATTAACAAACAACATTTCCCAAATATTTTAAACATTTATTTATATATATATATATATATATATATATATATATATATATATATATCTATATATATATATATATATATATATATATATATTTTTTTTTTTTTTTTTTTTTACAAAAATAGTGAAAGAAATGTTCATTTGAAAGATGAATACTTCAGAATAAGCTTACATGATGACCTTCAACAAAGTGGCTCACACTCTTGCATCGAATGTGTCTGTTGCCGTGGCAACAAAATAACTATTACATATATATATATATATATATATATATATACATATACATAAACACACACACACACACACACACACACACACACACAGATATATATATATATGTTTCACCCGGATTGAGTGAAACAGCTTCTGCAAACAGAAGCCTTTTTGTGATATAAAAAGTAAACAGGACCATGTAGAGTTACAACTAGAACAGCGGTTTTCAAACTGTGGGTTGTGAATCACCACAGAGGGGAAGTAAGGGGTTCAGGCAAACAGCAAGAGTGATGGTATGCTCATGCCATGTCAGAAATATGAAACGTGTATGTCCTCAAATTCAGTTCATGGGGTTCACATCTTGTGTTTACATATTTCTGACATGACACATTACTGCAGCGTTTCCTGAACTCCCGCTCCTCATGGTCTGCTATGCATGTAAAAACAAACAATAACCACCTGTGTAGTCCGATTCACGAACAAATGACTCTTATGAGTCAGTTCTTTTAATGACTCGGTTCTGGCGACTGCCAGTTACCTGTTTGAATCAGTCTTATAAATCTTTTACTGAATGAACTCTGTCAGAGCGGCTACTGAATAATGATTCACTTTCTTACCTGCAAGTTCCATTTCAAAGCTCATTATATCACTATATTCATAATGTTGATCAGCAATAACATCTTTAGCTCATAAGCTCATCAATTATTAAGAAGTGCATATATGACATTAAAAAACTAGTTTATTATATGTCAATATATTAGCACCACATGTGTAGTCCAATTCATGAACAAATAACTCTTATGAGTCAATTCCTTTAATGATTTATTCACTCAACTGGCAGTTACCCGTTTGGATCAGTCTGATGAATCTTTTACTGAATGAACGTCTACTGAATCAGCATATGATTCACTTAATGAATGGCAAGTTCCATGTCAAAGCTCGCTATGTCACTGTGTTCATATTGTTCATCACCAATAAAATTATAAGTTTATAATATCATCAATAATATTAAAAATAATGACTTGCATTGAAAAAAACTATAACATTATATATTAGTATATTAGCATCACCACCTGTGTAGTCCGGTTCATGAACAAATGACTCTTAAGAGTTGGTTCTTTTAATGACTCGTTAATGACTTATTTGAATAAGTCTGATTAATCTTTATTGAATCTTTTAATGAACTCCATGAGGACAAATATACACACAACTTGTGTCAAAGCTCAGTACACCATAGGTGTTCTTACTTGTTGTACAATAAATAAAGGGAAACTATATTCTGCTTAGAGGGATGGAATGAAATTGAAGAAGGAAAATATCTTCTTGGGATCTAAATAAAACTACAAAGCAGTGCCAGGGGCATCTGAGTGATGCTGACCCGTTGGGAATGATTGTTGAAAAGGAATATGAGCACAGCAGTAATGATGGATTTGTTTGTGCAGCTCTCCTCCCTCTCTGTCATTTAATCATTTTCTATTCTTGTATAGTAATTCGAGCCAGTTTCTGGTTTCTCCCTGCTGCAGTCAGTCTGTGCTAAAGTGATGTTGCATAACATCACAAACTCCCACAGGCCAGGAATCAGAGTCCAGTGTTTGTGCCAAACATTACACAGCTAATCTTTTCAGTCCAAAACATGCAGACAGAACAAATCAATCAATAAACATGAGTTCAAGGTTTGGTTTCAATCACAAATCAGGAAATGTTGTTTTTTAAAGAAGCAGTTCACCCAAAAATGAACATATGCTGAAAATGTATGTATGAAAGATTTGAAAAAAAAATTGTATTACATCACTTGCTTACTAGAGGATCCTCTGCAGTGAATGGGTGCCGTCAGAATAAGAGTCCAAACAGCTGATAAAAACATCACAATGATCCACAAGTAATCCACATGACTAAAGTTAATCATTTAACGTCTAGTGAAAAGATATGTGTTTGTAAGAAACAAATCCATCATTAAGGTTTTTTTTTTTTAAAACATCAAACCTTTGCTTCCAGCTAGTCCTCTATCTATAATAGTGGTTTCTCCATGAAGAAGTTGTCTTGTCTGAAAAAGGAGAGAAATATGCATATCAAGCACCATTTGCAAGCAAAAACAGTCCAAAACAGTTTGGTGGATTTTAATGAGAGGACAACAAGAGATGGACTTTTTCACTGGAGGAAGCATCATTGATTATGGACAAGCATTTAGCCCAGAAGTGACGGTTTAAAGATAAAACTGTGGATTTATTTTTTACAGACATGCAGCTTTTCACTTCACTAGACGTTGACTGATGAACTGTAGTCATGTGGATTTCTTGTGGATTATTGTGATGTTTTTATCAGCTGTTTGGACTCTCATTCTGATGGCACCCATTCACTAAAGAGGATCCATTGGTGAGCAAGTGATGTAATACATACATCTTTACATCAATAAATTTCTTCAAATCTGTTGCCATGGAAAAAAACAAACAAAAACAAACTCTACTACATCTTGGATGTTCTGAGGATGAGTACATTTTCAGCAAATTTTCATTTTTGGGTGAACTATTAAAAGCTATGCTAATTCTTTCATCTTTACTCGCCCTCATCAACATCCAATCCCGTGTGACTTTCTTTTTTCAGTGGAACACAAAAGAAAAAACAGTCATTACTAAATGTAACTAATTTTGTGTTTCACAGAAGAAAGCCATACAGGTTTTACTTCTAGCCTCTGGCATGCTTTGGGTTTTCTTCTGATGCTGAGTTTAGATTTACAAAGGAAAGAACGAATGCAAGGTCATATTACGTACATAATACGAGTGACCTTTCTCCTAAGATAAATTTGGAAAACATGCTGGGGAAAAATGTTTGCAAGCACATACTAATGACACTTTAATCTCTTTTTGCTCCTCTAGCCAAATACAGAGAAGAGTTCAAACTCATCATTGATCGAATTGCGGTGGTGAAATCTGAGAATGTGAGTGTGTTGTCTAATCAGTATTGCATTATTGTTTAAATGAATCAGCTCCACCCGCAGTCTGATTATATAATCATTAGAGCATTTTTGCATGTGTAATACGATGACATTTTATTCCCTGTCCCTGAAGAATAGTCGCAGAGGACTCTATTCTCACAGTGATTCATTATTTACTCTGTGACTGGGATAAGCTTCACTTTCTCACATTAATGCTATACACCACACCCTTATGATCTTGGATCATTGTCCCACATGTGTACTTTCCCTCGGATGAGATCACTTTCAGTCTGTTCTGAACTGGTTTCCGGCCATACACTACCATTCATAAGTCTGGGGTCAGTAAGACTATTAAGGTTTTGGAAGGGTGTCTCATATACTCCCAAAGAGAGCATTTATTTGATCAAAAGTACAGTGAAATATTGAGAAATAATATTAGAATTTCAAATAACGGTTTTCTATTTTCAGCAACATTACTCCAGTCTTCTTTTTATTTAGATAAGATATTTCTTATGTATCTTTAATGTCACTTTTGATCAATTTAATGAATCTATGCTAAATAAAAGTATTAATTTCTTAAGGAAAAAAACATTATGTTTAAATAATTTTTAAAGTGTTAACCTAAAAATATATATGTAGTCATTATTTATACAAAAAGTCATATTTTTTCTTTATTTTTTCAAATAACTGAATGAAGGTAATGGTTCCTTTTTCATTTCAGGGAGAGAAATATCTCGTCCTCAAGAAGAAGTATAGACAGCAAATGCAAGAGCGAAAGTCTGGCCCCGGAAAGGGAGGAGAATCAATCAGCCGGTTCAGCCAAACCCACAAAATGTTCTCCGGGTCTCCAATCCAGTGCAGAACCGTAACCCAACGCCTCAGCAACCAGCACTGGTGGCCTGGTGCTCAGGACCCATGATTACAGTCACAGAGGCACCAGAACCGATTCATACAGATGTTGTGAGTGATTATTGATCATAATAGTTCTGTTTTACTCACTGTAGATCAGTATTAAAGGAATAGTTCACCCAAAAATGAAAATTCGCTGACCACTTCAGGCCATCTGAGATGTAGATGAGTTTGTTTCTTCATCGGAACACATTTGGAGAAATTTGGAATAACAGCACTTGCTCACCAATGGATCCTCTGCAGTGAATGGGTGCCGTCAGATTTAGATTATTTGCTGTTGATTGGAACATCACAATAATCCACAAGCAATCCACACAGCTTCAGTCCATCAATTAACGTCTTATGAAGCATGTTTGTAATTAAAAAAAAAAACATAGTTAAGACATTTTTAACATCAAACTGTAAATACAAGTCCTCTATCCAGTCATCTTGTCTGAATCAGGAGAGAAATATGCATAGATCAAGCACCGTTTACAAGTGAAAACAGTCCAAAAATGTTATAAACAAATATGTTGGTGGATTTTGATGTGAGAGAACAACAGAGAAAGGGCTTTTCCATTAAGCATTATTATGGATTTGGCAAGAAGCAACAGTTTAAAGTTAAAATGCCTTATTGATGGATAAACACAGCTTTTTACTTCACTAGACGTTGATTGATGGAGTGGAGTGGTGTGGATTACTTGTGATGTTTTTGTCAACTGTCTCATTCTGACGGCACCCATTCACTGTAAGTTCATTTTTTTATTTTTGGGTGAACTGTTTCTTTAAGAGGAGTAAACATCAAGTAAAACCTCTATTATAGCTCAGACAGTGACCACTTTTGTCACAGCCGTGTTATCATACATGACACATCATGCCATCTTATGATTTTACTAAAAAAAACATAAAGAAGAAGAAGAAACAAGAACTAAAGGGGAATCTGGATGAGTGATTTAACCACAGTATTTCATCATTGTTCTGCAATGTGACGTTATTCCATTAAACATTAATATTTAAAGCTCTGCTTGAATGTAAGGCCAAGTATTTGTCCAAGTATTTGTTATAGTCTCAGTTAGACTAGCTAGCATGACATGTTCACATCAGCTAAAGTAGTGTAACACTCTTGTGAAATTCAGATCTCTATTAATCATTTTCTTGGAAATCATTCAGAATCATTCAGAAGGTGTTTTTCCTCAGACTGTTTGCTAAAGCTTTTCTGGTCTGGATTAAAGGAGCAGCTGGTGATAAGAGAAAGCTTGTCAAAAGCAGATAACATAGTGTTTCACTTGCCTTATCTTGAGCTGTAGGACTTCAGCTGTTAAAAGCGTTATTTTGAACCACATATTGAGACTTCCGGCAAGGTAGAGTATAGTGGGCATGTAAAATTTCATTTTTGAAATGATTAATTGCTATTTTTTTTATTTTTTTTAAAGATAATCTTCACTTATCTATGATGCCTGGAAGCATCTTTGGATAATTTAAGCCTGTGAGGTTTGCATCTCTCTGTGGTGGCCTTGACAAAAAAATGTAGATTAAAGTTAGCACACAACTGTCACAGCACAACATTCACATTACTATTACTGGTAAACACAACTATTAATGCAAATCTGTGATGGTCTTATGATTTTAATCTGAAAAGGTGGTTTGTCTCTCTAAAAAGGTAAACATCATTATTTCCTCATTATTGATGATAGGTGTTATTATAGTTAACTAAAAATAAAATAAAAAAGGAAATAAAATATAAATATTTGATAGAAATATTGCCTCTCTGGAACTTCAAGTTGAAGTACTAAAAGTATCTAACTAATGATTAAAAAAATGAAAAATGAAAACCTAAAAACAAGTTTAATTTAAAATGCAAATGAAAACTAATTTAATGTGAAAAAGCGGTATAATACTCTATAAAGGTGAACATTATAAGCATATTCATTATGAGTGCATATTATGAGAATTTCTATGAAAAGTAAAGTGATTAAAAATGTTAATATATATTTAATTAATAACATTTATACAGATAATGTATTTTGTGTGTGTGTGTGTGTGTGTGTGCGTGTATGTGTTCAAAGAAAATTTCTAATTGAAATTTGAAATGTTGTCTGGACAACCCTCCAAAAAAAGTTGAAGCACTAAAACTACTAACTACTACTACAAAAAATAAAAAATAAAATGAAACAAAAACAGACAAATTTAAATCAAATTTGTATTGAATGTATAATTCAAGTTTATATTAATATAAACATTGATAGTAGATTCTGCTAAAAACACTGGTTAATGAGTCGCAGTTTTCAGTCACACATGGAGCGCATCAGCGCATACAGTTCAACACACAATAGTGTGAATTTCCTGTCTGCGCTTATTTCAGTCACTTTGATATTGTGTCTAGAAAACTGTTAAACAGACATAGCCTACTATATGAAAGCATGAAAGTAGCTGCATTTATTTCTGTGCAATGAAAACACCATTTTTCTATAGTTTAGCTTTCCTGATCTCAGTATGAGGAGGAGTGATTGTCTTCTGAGAATGTGTTTGGCCTGTTGACCAGGTATTTTGTCAGCATCAGCACATTTGAGCACAGTGAAGTGATCCTTAGTAAGTGATCTTAGTGAAGTCTAACTTCTGCTTTTCTTGTGATTAGCAGGCAGACAGCACCCTCTCACCGCTAGCAGCAGAGGAGAAACCAGAGGAGCTTTCAGCCTCAGACCGAGAAGATGAACTCGACAAGGATTCAGGGTCAAAGGTTAGACTCAAGTAGCTTAAAGAAACATGATCTGTTTTTTAAAACTGATCACACTCTATTTAAGATGTGTCTGTTGCTCTGTCTGAAAGGGAACTAACAAACTTCTCTTAGTTGTCATAAAAGCACTAGAACATAGAAGGGTCAATGGCATATCTGTAAATATTATTTACACAGTTTAAAAAAACAAAATGCATTTCGTATAGACAATGGCTTTAATATACCTTTCGTGATTTAACATTATTAAATGTATTATTATATTGATGTTTTATCCTGGGATTAAAGTAAATATGTCTAGGAGGCTTTACTATCCAGAAAGAAAAATAATAATAAAGACACAATATATAATATTATAACATAAACTCAATCATAATATTTATAAAATATAATATTATTTAATATTTAAAAGTATAATTATAAATTGTAAAAAAAAAAAAAAATCCAGCTAATTAGAAGCCAAGACCTTTTAATTTATAAGCAAAAAGTACACAAAAAGGCCTGCACTCTAAAAAATATTATATTATGTATTTAAGAAAAAACGGGTAAAGCTGTTTTTTAAATAAAAAAAGTGAAAAGTAAAAAAAAAAATGTAATGCAAAATTAAAGTAAGTTTTGTCAACATTCAAGAAGCCATTGTGTTTTCACGTCACATAAACAGGAAATGACATCACAAGGAGGCCCACTGTTGACCCTCATGACTGTGTCAAGCCTTTTTAAGTATTCAGATTTAAGTTTAGCTAAACACTGAGAATACTTCCTGGTATTATTTAAAAAAAATGGTATTTCTTGAAAATATGTTGATTAGCATATGCAACCAAGTTCTAAAAAAATAGCACATGCATCAGAATTTTTTTTCCTCAAGATTTTTTTTTATTATTTGTTGTTGCTCTTATTTGTACATCCTTACTTATCAGTCACCCAAAAGCTGACAATAAAGCAATAATCCAGGAGCCCTTAAAGGGTTAGTTCACCCAAAAAAAATTAAATTCTGTCATTAATTACACAAATTTAGATATCTTTGATGAAATCTGAGAGCTGTCTGACCCTGCAATGATGTCGTTTCAAAATGTCAGTTTGAAACGACATGAGGGTGAGTAATTAATGACAGAATTTCCATTTTTGGGTGAACTATCCCTTTAAACATTCTTCTCAAATGATATCTGCAATACTAGGACTAACCAAAAGGTGGCGCCAGTTAAATAGCTGGATTTTTGAAAGGCCTTATTTCAGCCAGGGGTGACAGCAGGAAAGACACATTCATTTACATTTGAAAGAAGCTCTCTATTCTTGTGCAAAACAGCAACATGCTCCACCTCATTATAGAGAAAATGATCATCTGTGCCCTCGAACATTTGTATGCAGATTAACCTGAGATGCAGCTAGCTAAAGGCCAATAGCATAATGTTAAAACAAGATTTAATTATTATTATTTTTTTGTATTTTTATTTATTTATAAGTAAATATTGAGTCTTATATTTTGTAATTTGAGTTTTAGATTTTAAAGTTTTTTTGTTTTGTTTTGAATTTTTGTTTTTTATTTGAGCTGCTTTAATTTTGTTTTGTTTGAGTGGATTAGATTTTGAATTGTATTCTCTTCTGGAATGTCTTTCCAAGAAGCGAGACGAAACTGAATAGTCTTTCATAGGAATTATTCATATGATGAATTGAAGCTGAAATCATCTGCATAAAATGTGATCTTTTTAATATTTTACAATGCACTGATACTCTTTCATTGACGTATTCATTACTGCATGCCGGTTTCACTACTGTGATTATTTGTCACCAGTCTGGTTGATTTCCACATGGAAAAATATTCATTTTACATGCAATTATTCAGTCACTCACCCGCTCTTTTCATTCTTCTCTTAAAAGGAAGTATGTCTGGCTTGGTTCCTATTTAAGCACAGGTAAACAAATATTGCAGGCAGTTTTAGGAAAAGAGACCTTGTTAGTGTAGCCTATATGAAAGAGTGCAAGTGTTTTCCCACTGTCTCGGACACTCTACAGCTGTCCTGAAAACAATTAGCCCTCACGTGCGCTGCAGAAATGACCCAACCGCTCCATTTTCCCTCACATTAATCAGCTTGACTGACACTTCAGTACATAAAGAGAAATTGACCATCGCTTTGGCTCACAAAACTAGTGGCTTCTGGTAAAACGGCGTATGATAAAAAAAACAAAAGGCATAGTTAGAGCAATTTGGTGCTCATTTGAGCCAATCATTAACCTCTGGCAAGTTTTAAGTGGATTTTTTATGCTTGTGTGACTTGTCAAGAGGGCAAATTGGAGGAATTATCCTTTGTTTTTACTGTTTTCCCATTTCCACATGCAGATTTGTTGTGTTTTTGAAGGAAACGTCCCTGGAAGTTTTGTTTCTGGTATTCAGTGCGAGTCTGTGTACTGATAAACAAAGTGGATGTTTCCTGTATTTGCTGTGTTGACTGCATCTTTGCTGGGATCTGTTTATGTCTGTTTGTGTACTGATGACTTTGTGGACTGTTTGCATTGTTTATTTGCTTGAGTTCGTTCATTCTTCACAGCTCTGGGTTCCCCTGCGGTCATAACGCAACTACAGAACAGGAAGAGGAACCTGCCAAACCCAATCGCCCTTTTTAGCGTGTCTCGTTATTTGTATTACTAACTGTTCGGTTTCACACTGACTCGTCCAAGCTCCAGATGATACTGACAGGTGGTTTTGTGAGTCATATCATATCCTGTTTCTTTTCCAGAGTGAATCCGAGCAGGATGAGGAGTGTGGAGGCAGTTTGGGATCCACCGCTGTGGCTGTGAGTGTACATAACACATAACTGATCATAACATGCTTTAAAAGAAACCTTTATCATGGTAAATTTACAGAAAAATTCCTTTTGTTACTGTTGCTACAATAAAACTGTGGTTTATATACAGTAACACTGAATTAAACCACAGAAAGATTCATTTTGAGACATTTTGAAGGAGATGGCATATTAATGTATCATAATTTGACAGTAAAAACAGTTTGTTAAAGATTGTGTGCCCTTAAATTTAGCTCAGGTTACTCCAGGTGTCTCCCTTTAAGAAGTACTGTAAGTTTGTCAGAGTGTAAAAACATCTGGTTAATGATTATTTACTTACTATTTGATGAAATAAAAAAAAAATAAAAAAATTGTAAGTAGTCATGGGACTGTGAGTGAGATACTGAATTTTAAATGTTGATTTCAGTGTACTATCACTATTGTAAAGTACTTTTCTTGTTTGTTTTGTCCATAGCTTGATCCTCTTGAGAAAGAGTGGATCTTTTCTGCAGCAAGTGGCAAACTGTCTCACCTCACTCAGCTCCTGAAGCAAGACTCCTCCCTGGCCAATAAAAAGGTCGATATCATCAGTATATACTCAGATTAAGTGTCTTGTGTTGCATAATGTGTCCCTCTCCGCCTGAATACATGAATGTAATTTGAATGCATGCGTCTCATATCATAAGCTCAGTTTTAATAATGAATGTTTCTTGGTCTTTTCATATGCTCGGAACAAAATAGGACTTCACCTCAGTAAGTCTGCAATCATACAACACTGCACGTACAGTAAAAGTAACAGTATAAGTTTAGACATGTATGTCTGAATTAATATTTTTCAGAATATTAAAAACCTCAATATAAGATGGAAATGAATTTGTGAAATTTTCCAAATTTTAAATAATTTAAACAAAATATTTAAAATTAAACTAACTAAGATAAATTATGTTAATAAACTAATTGCAAATATATTAATAAATTAGTTTAAAAAAATATTCAAAATTCAATCAATCATTATAAAAAATATATAAAATATATAAAAAAATATGTGTTCCTTGAATTCTGTTTAAAAATTAGGATGAAGCTCACAACATTGATTGAGTGACATTATTACTAAATCACTAAATAATAACCTTCCACTTTGTGATATTTGATAGTTTTATTGACTTCACTGATCTTCTGAAATGTCAAATGTAAAAAATGTGAATATTAAAGGAGCATATGTTTCCAAACTTGACTGGTGATACAGTATACACAAAACCTCTAAAAGTCTTGAATGACAATTACCACTTGCTATAATTTTGTCATTGTAATTTTGTTCATTAATGGATTTCTCTCTCTATCTCTCTCTCTCTCTCTTATATCTCTTGGATTTGACTTCCAAAAGGGGGTGAGTTCAAATTTTTGTCTTTTTTCATTTTTGGGGAAACTGTTTAAAAACTAGTTTTCCAAGTCAAGATTGCATTTTATTTAGTTTGCTTGGCTGTAAAGCTGCATTCTCACTCAACAGCAATGTAGTTTTTTAATCACATGTTGGAAAAGCTAGTTACTAGAAAAGCTAGTTACTTTTTTTTAGTTAGTTTCTCACAAAAAAACTCTTTTTTTAAGCATTGTTATGTCTCAGGTGATTGGTACTGATCACTGAGTGCATTCCAGCACATGTAAATGTTTGTCAGCGTGGTGAGAAGCTCATCAGCGACGTACATGACGTTAACTAGAGTTCTGGATCGCAGATTCCCTGTGGCTCCTCGCAAGGTTACTGACTTTCCACAGTTTCCTCCCTCGTACCCAGGTGCAACAAAAGCTCAACCCCGATCATGCATTTCAAAGCCTTATTTTCAGAAGGATTATGAAAGATAGCTTTTTAGCTCCTTCACCCCCCAAAAACAAGCTCAAATCCTTTTATTTGTCCCCCCTGTGCGCTTAAGAGCTTTGAGCCGGTGTTTGTGGTCCCTGCCTGGGCCGGAGTTCTCACACTGTCCCGTGTCGGACCACCTTCTAAGAACCTCTAAGCCCTTCGCCTTCCCCACGCAGACAAGATACAACATCGGCCATTGAAGTGCGGGAGAGATTAGGGCTCACCTCAAAGACTTCAACCACTTAAAGATAATCTGAAAGTAATAGAGCAGGCTGGGATTAATTGGAGAACAATCGCCGCCGTGTCCCCAGGAAGGTGGTAAATCTGACCACCATGTGGCTTTGATGCCCCCCTTCCTGAACCGGGACGGCGTGCCAAGCAAGCCACCTCTCCTGTGTTTGGCACAGTGCGACTGTGCTTGTGAGATGATGGTTTAAGAGGCGTTTTACCTGTAAAAAAAATTCAGACGTTTAGAAATCTTCAGGCAACCATCATCAGGAGTTTTTCAGTTTACTCAACTTATGGAAAAATCATTGTATCAGTTTACCAAATTTAAAGTTTCATCAAACGCAGTATATGTTCTATGAACTCAAAATGAATGTTTTCAATTTTAGATCATTATAAATTAATGTAAGTATTAGTGGTGTAGAATTGTCTTAAACTAACTTGTGTATCAATTTGTTGAGCATTCTAAAAATACAGATAAATATGAAAATATAGAATAATAATTACTTCTATACACCAAAGAAAGTTGAGTATATGTGCTGAAATGGAAAAAAAATCTTACTGAAAAGAATCACTGTAATGGTGACTTGAAACATACATTTAATGACAAAATACTATCAAAAACACTACATAGAGCTGAAACATCGGATATTTCTGAATAACAAATATTTGTTGTTATATCTCCCTGTGCTTTGACTAAAAATACAAATCAAACTGAGCATGCCCAATATTTTCTTAGTTGGACCCTTACCACTAAACTTGACATTGTAAGTTCTCAAACTAAATGAACAAAAAAAAATGGCCTTTAATATTATATGTAATGCCAGCTTTTCCAACCTTTAAAGTAGAGTTTTTCTGACAAAACAAAAGTTGGATTTTTTTAAAGGATGCTCATTTTTTGCTGTCCTGGATCTTTTCTGCCACTTCTATTGTTTAAGTCTTAAGTTTAAGTAGTTAAGCTTTGCCTTTAGCCTCTCAGTTGCTAAAGTTGCCCTGAGCCCGTAACCCGACACGATCTCTGTTTTCCTTTCACACGTTGGAAGCTCCTTTGGGGGAAAATTCCAATTGGAGCTCTCACAGTGAAGCCCGTAAATAAACAGCCACAATCTCAAATGCAGCGTAAACACTCCTTGCTTTGAGCCGTGCGCTCCAGCAGGACCGCTCGCTTTCTGGCCACAAACCAGATAAAGACCCTGATGTCCTTCAAGAGAAATCAAAGATTAACAGGGTGTGACGTCATTTTGAACAAAGTTGGACCAAAGCAGCATTTGTTTGGAGTTTATTTCATGAGAGTCCCACACATAACATGGATGTTAAGAATTTATTCCCTTGTTTTAGTAAATTGTGGCCATGTTGTTCTAATTCATTACCTTGATTTGAATTCATTAAAACTAGACAACATGGCCATTATTTACTAATTCACCCTTCCACAAATTAAGGCCTAAAAAGGTCTTAAATCAGAGTGGAAAATATTATATTCATAGTCATGACATGTTGCATACCCTGCAAAAAATAAATTATATTTTGCACAGTATTTTTGTTTTGTTTTCCAATACACACATCTAAACATCATAAACATCTTGTTATCTGAAAATGTAAACAAAATTATATGAGTTTATGCTTAAAAAAAGAACAAATATCTTTCAGTGAGGAATGAAAACCTGTTTTCACTTTTAAGTTGAATTTTCTGAGCCCATAGACAGATCTTATTTTAATCATAAATTCTGAGAACTCATAAAGATCAGTTTCTCATAAAATACTTTTTATTTTAGGTCTTTTTGGTTCTCAAGTAAATGTATTTTGATTTAGGAATCTGAAGGCTTTTGCATTGGAAAACAAGAAGTTTTGTTTTAGTTTTTTCCCCCACTGTGATCAGAAGGTAATAAATAAATATTATTTATTAATAAATAAATAAATATTTATTTATATAGTGAAATGAATTAAAATGGAGATCTGTTGGAAGTTTTTTTTTTCCAAACTTTAAAACATTAATAAAAGACATTTACATTTAAAAACATATTGACGTATTGTGTTCCGTTAAATTTATTCCTTTAATTTTTTTTACCTGGACGTAAAAAGTCTAACATTTACCGTCATAATACCTGCAAACTCTAACTAAAATGAGGAAACATATTCTACAATATTGACAATAGACAATGGACCTTTTTTGCCCGTAAAAATCTGCTGAAATATCTATAATATGGCCACGCCTAAATACTGTTTAATACCATTATTCTCAGGAATTTTTAATTTCTTTTTACCCCTAAGCGAAGAATAAAACTAACTTTGCTGTACATCAGTAACCATCATCAGCTTCAGGTTCTTGCACAGCTATTCCAGAGTGGGAAAAATGTTTTTTTTTTTACAAAAATCTGAAGCAGCATTGTTAATAATAAGAAACTGTCCTTAAACAGCAAATCAGCATATTAGAATGATTTCTGAAACAAACTTTGCCATACATCAGGTGTAAATGTAAATCCATCTGTGTGCTCATCTCTTTCTCTTCTCCTCCACCATGTCATCCTCTCCCGATGTATCCCGGACTTCCTTCTTCCTCTGCCCAGTTTGTGAGTACATCATTTGTCCATCGCTCTTCTTAAAAAGCCGCAGTGAATATGTCTCTATTGTGCCCGCACAAAGGTGCTATTTGGTTAGTGAGAGTTGAGGGTTCCCCGCCAGGCCAAAACAGGAACCTGAGGAACAAGGGTAGGAGACGTCACATCCTGTTGGCCATCGTCCATCTTGCCGAGCCTCCATGAGACCTGTCGCGCTGTCAGTCAAACATGTGTGGCAGCCAATCCATCTCAAGGGTGCGACAACCCAAACAATAGAGCGGCTGATAGGGATACCAGACTTCATCTATCACAATATGTCCAGTGGGCAGGACTGGAAACACCTACAGGAGACAGGACCCTCCCGTAGTACAGGACACATTTCTAAGAATACTCAATAGTGGAGACATGATGCGTATTGTGTACAGATGAAAAATAGTATGCGTACATAGATTTCAGACTGTAGTGCATTGTTGTCATGTGACTTTAGTCAGTGAGTTGGGTCTATAGTTATTAAAAACTATTGAATTTTTTTAATGACATTTTGTGTAAAAATGTCTTTTGGCAGAATCAGGAGTTACTAAAATTTGTAGCTGCCTCAGGGTCTGACATTCATTTTTTTTTTACAAAAATATGAAACAGCGCAACTGTTTTAAACATTGATAATAATCAGAACTGTTTCTTGAGCAGCAAACCAGCATATTATACTGATTTCTGAAGGATCATGTGACACTGAAGACTGGAGTAATGGTGCTGAAAATTCACCTTTGATCACAGGAATTGCATTTCAAAATATATTCAAATAGAAAACCGTTATTTTAAATTGTAATATTTCTAAATATTACTGTTTTTTTTATTTATTTATGATCGAACAAATGCAGCCTTTAAGCATAAATCACTTCTTTTAAAATCATTAACAAAATCTTAGCAATACCAAACTCACTTCAAGCCCATTGCACTGTGGGATACAGTATTTGGAGTAGTATGTTATTAGGAACCATAGCCACTAAAAGCATTTCAGTATGACATATTATTGTCACATGACGTCATTTTGTTTACTTTCAGAAGTTATTTTATGTTTTAGTGTAGTTTTGTGTAGAAATATCTCTAGGCAGTCCTACTTAGTATTTGACAAATTGATGTAAAAATCTAAATATTATCAGCTGATATAGCATGGAGAAGTTTTTTAATTTTTACTTTATTTTGACACATTTATTTGGTATTTTTCACAATGCATTAAAATGAGTGAAACAGAAATGTAAAGTTAAAAAATGTAGATCAGAAATGTATTTTATTCCTTGCTACATATACATTTCTTTACAAAACAAAAAAATTCCATTGCATTCATTCATTCATTTTTTTTTTACTCTTTCATTTTTGTTAAGAGTTTTGAGAGGTTTGGTTTAACTTTCGGGAAACAGAAAAATTAACTTAAAGGGATAGGGCACCCAAAAATGAAAATTACCTTTTGATTTACTCGCCCTCAAGCTATCCTGGGTGTAAAAGACTTTCTTCTTTCAGACGAATACAATCAGAGTTATATTAAAAAATTTCCAGGCTCTTTCAAGCTTTATAATGGCAGTGAATGGGTGTTTCAGTTAGGAAGTCCAATAAAGTGCCTCCATCCATAATAAAAAGTGCTCCACGCAGCTCTGGGGGGTTATTAAAGGTCTTATGAAGCGTTTGTATAGGAAAAATATCCAGTGAGAAAAACCAGTAAGAATATGCTAGTCTCTAGGGGTGTAACGGTATGTGTTTTCGTACAGAATGGTTCACGGGGTAAATTCCAAAGGGAAGTGATCATCCCTATGCCCTACTCCCTTCGAAGGGCAGAGCCCTTGGAGTGGCGACACCGTGCTGCGTTGTCACGGGAACATGCTGAAGATAATGAGGAAATTACATCGCTCTCTTTGCCAAGTGCATTCCAAATGACTACATAATGGCACGAACATGCCCTGCTCAGTCCAAAGTCTCCACTCCAAGGGTTCTGCCCTTTGAAGGGAGTAGGGCATAGGAATGATCACTTCCATTTGGAATTTACCCCGTGAACCATTTGGTACAAAAACCTGTACCGTTACACCCATACTAGTCTCACAAGATCCAAATTTTGTTTACAGCAAAGGAAAACTAGTCTCCTCTTGGTTTATATTGAAATCATCCAACATTTTTCTTTACGAATCCTCCTTTTGTACTTTTTTTATTCATAACCGGGTGCTTTGTTTTGCACTCTCCTCTGTGCCTCTCCATTCTCACATTTTTTCTTTCACAAATGCATTGGTTCGCTTCAGAAGGCCTTTATCAGCCCTATGGAGCAGTTTTTATGAGGGATGGATGCACTTTATTGGGATCTAAACAGCCATTCATTGCCATTATAAAGCTTGGAAGAGCCTGGACATTTTTTTTAATGTACCTCTGATTGTATTCTTCTGAAAGAAGAAAGTCCTATACACTTAGGATGGCTTGAGAGTGAGTAAATCATGGGGTAATTTTCATTTTTGGGTGAATTATACCTTTAAACGGTGTCAGTTAAACTTTCCAGAAATAGAAAATTAAGCATTAAATAATGTAGGTCAGAAATTATTTGAATTCAGATTTTCTCCATAATAACATTCACAAAATGTAAGCACAGTACAAGCACAAAGTGGCTGATTTTGATCCAGTGTTGTCTTGAAGAATCCACCTCACGTCATCGTCCTGATAAAGGAGGTGTGTCAGTCAGGCTGAGGTCAATAGCTTTCCCATCTTCTCCATTCGTGGTGTTTAAGAGCACCGGGTGTTTGAAGCTCCGTGTGCATGTGTGCGGTGCGCGGCCCCTTCTCCTCCTGACAGGCCTTGTCAACAGCCTGATGCCTGGGTGGGTCCTCCATCAGAGGGTCATACCAACATCATCAATCTTGCACCCCATGACAGGCCTGTGCTCCCCCCGCAGTGGGCACACTGGTTTGTTGTTTTGTAATTAGACCACCATTAGATGGCAGGAAACCGTCCCCTACACACCCTCTGTGCACAGCTGGGGCCCGCTGGCAGCCTATGGGAGCCGCGGGCCGCTACACCATGTGGCGTTAGGGGGGTGGGGATCTACCTAGTGGGAGAGAATGAACATGCAGAGTGTAAATGATGTATTACAAGATGAATCAGATGGCTTGACGATTGTGTACTAGCTCAAACAAGTAATATGAGAATTCAGATCGACCATGCTGCCCAAAAGTCTCAGACCACACTGAAAATCTGCTGTTTGGGGGATTTAGACAGAAAAGAATCTTTTTTAGGTTAGTTTTAGAATTTTGAAAAATGTTCAATGATTTAACTTATTTAATTAATTCTATGAAATTAAATGAATTTATTTTTAAAAAATGAAATTAAAACTATGAAATAACATGAATGCAAGTGTGAGAATCATTTAGTGACCAAAAATGTTAAACCAATTCTGTCAAACAATTTCATTATGTGAAAAAAAAAATTAAAAAAAATGAATGGATAGTCATAAAAAATATTAAAATAAAAATGCAGAATGTATGAAGAAATTATATTTGAACGAGTACTTCTGCACAATTTCTTGGTTAAATGTAGTAATAATAAAAACATTTAAGAGTGAATGAATGAGTGAAGTAAAATAAATAAATGTAATAAAATAAAGTAAATATTAAAATAAAACTATATTATAATGGAAAAATATTTGAAGAACAAATATTTAGTATTCTGCACAATTTCTAAGTTAAGTGTAATTAAAACATTTAAGGGCTGAATTAATGAAAGAATGGATAAGTAAAAAAATTTATATTAGAATAAAATTATGATCAAAAATATTATTTGAGGATTGAATATTTAGTATTCTGCACAATTTCTAGGTAAAATGTAATAAATAAAAGCATTTAAAATGAATATCAGAAGATGTGTAAATAAAGTAAAATAATTAAATATTAAAATACATTTAAAAATAAATATTGCAATAAAATAACATTATAATGAAAAATACTATTTGAAGACCATTTCTAGGTCAAATGTAAAAATGAAAAGCATTTTAAAAATGAATAAAAGAAAGACATTGTACAGGAAGATATTTCAATGATATGTAATATTTTATGTAAATGTTTTTGTATATTATGCATATTTACATTTGTATATGTTTAGTATTGTAATGTTTCAATATCTCTTACAGACCGCGCTACACTGGGCTGCGAAACATGGTAAAGAAGACATGACCACAATGTTGGCAGAAGCAGGGGCTGACATCAATATAAAAGCAGTACGTGCCACTGCTTCATAAATCAATACATTTTTAGTTAAAAACAAATACACACATGCCTTAACTTAAATGCATTTACTAATCATTATGTTTTTGTCTTCTTTTCTCTCACAGCATGTAAGTACGGCTCACCTTACATTCACCCTTGCTGTGTAATGTTTCTCACGTGTGTGCCAGGCTGCCAGAAAGTGTCCGCTTCTGACATAACTCCTGTGAAAGGGTACGCGGGTGCCCAGCTGTGCAAATGAAGCCAGGCGCTGTTTGAGAATGTCTGTTCATAAATCAAACTCTGTCATGTTAACAGCTTCCCTTAAACAATGTCTTCATGTATTCCAACAGCAGGCTCAGAGCAAAGCAATTTCACTCAATTACCAGGCAATTATGATTCTGTCATTAGATTTTGTTGCTGTAACCTCAGTTCATTTGTGTCCCGTCTTTCTCTCCCCCTCTTCTCTTCTTTCTGTCACTCTCTGATTCTGTTGTGTTGTGTTTTTTATGATTGGGACATGGGCACTAGGGGGTGAGTGTCGAATTTTCCTTCACCCTGTCCATTTCCTTTTCATTTCTGTTTTGTGGTGAGATTGATCACTAGAGATATTTAAAACAGAAAACCTTTTCTGTTTGGGTGAATCTCACAAATAACATTTTCACCCCCAAACCTAAAGAAAATAAATAAAATTATATTTAGAAGCATATATATATGAATGAAAATGTCGCAGTGCAAAAACAAAATATGTAAAATATTTGTAATATTTGTAATATATGTAAAATATATTTTGTATTTAATTGAATTAAATATTTTTTGTTTAATTTAATACAATATATTAATTTTTATATATGTGTGTGTTACGTACATATATTATGGAAATGAAAATTATTAAATAGACTTAAGTGTCATGAATATAATGTCACACAGAGATTTTTTTTTAACTTTTTGTAGAATAGTTGTTAATGTAAAATATAGTTTGTATTAAATTGAATTAAATATTTTTGTTTAATTAAATTTATTACAAAATATGTATGAATTTCTGTTTGTGTGTGTGTAACGGCAGTGACAATGAAAATAATGTCACAGTCCAAAAACTCGAAAATATATTTTATACATAAAAACAAATATTACTAAATGTAAAATATTTGTAAATATAAAATATATTAGGTATTTAATTAAATTACATATTTTTATATAACTTAATTTCATTTAAAAAATAAATTGATATTTATATTTTTTATTTGATTCTTTCAGTAATGGGATGAAATATGACTTGGACATGCTCTTGACACTTTTTGAGATATTCAGTCTTTTGTTCTTACAGGGATACACACCGTTACACATCGCAGCACTGCATGGCCATCGACATATATTTGACCTGCTGGTCAGGACATACGGTAAGCATTCATACCTTAAAATATATTTTATTTTATTTTATTTTATTTTGCATGCAACTCAAATTAACAGAGCAAAAATAAAATATCTTGACATATTCTGAAATGAAATAAGAAATAAATATAAAAGCAGCAACACTTGAGTTGTTTCATTTAATATTGCTGAAATACGAACATGTTCACAGGAGCGAAGGAAAATCTGCGGGACTACAGCGGCCGCTTAGCATATCATTACCTCAATTTACGGGAGACACAATTAGAAGACCATGAACTATGTGAGTCAATCTCAGTTCTCCTTTTTTTGTGCAAATATGCAATGCGGCATGTGGGTGTTTGATGTGTGGCACATGTGGAAAGAGCAGCACTGAGGATGTTTTCCACATTAGCGCAGGCATGTAGTTTCTGTGAATCTATGGGGTGCCTCATGGATCAGTTTTGGACTGTTTGTCTTCACCCTATTTGTCCTTCCAGCATGTTATTTCATGCCCAGTGTGGTCTTCTTCTTAACACTGCTTTGATGTTTGTTTTCCAAGCTGAAGTCAGCGAGTGCCACAGCCTAACCCAGGCCGGCGAGCGCAGGAACAGGAAGATCACCTCATTATTTCACTCCATGAAGAAGTGGGGTTCAGCAGAGGACCTGGCGCCCGTGCTGGAGGAGAGGACTGTTGCTCATCAGCTCATGCTCCCTGCATTTAGACCCAGAAAGTTCTCACGGTAGACTGTGTGAAGTCTCGCTTTAGTGCCGCTTGAATAGTGTACAGATGAAAACGCACTTTGCTGCTTTATTCGCACAGATAGCTATGATGAAGTTGTATTCACATTTAAGTAGCTTTTTAGCTTCATTAGCATTTGTAGTGTTATGCCACAGCAGTGTGTGATATTCTAAAAGTGTAATGTCTTATTTTCTCTGCTAAAGGTTTACATTTTTCATTAAGCAATGAAAAGGTGCATTTTAAATGAACTGTTCATCTTATGATCCCAAAGTTTTACAAGTATGAAGAACTATGTTGTCTGTATGTTAATGCTAAAGTTCTGTCTTGAATAGAGACCAACTTCAGCTTTCATTTGCCTTATTTTCACCTTACCAAACTTAAAAGTCAGAATCACAGTTTATGGTTCTGTGAGAATGTTTTTCATCCTTAAAGACAACAAAATCCAAAAATACCTTATTTACCAGTTTTAAAATATTTGATGTACTCTTATTTTGTAATATACTAATTTTATATATATAACTGATTTTAGTATCTATAGTATATAACGTACTATACTAGTGTAGTGTAGTATAGTATATTATATATAATTTTGTATATGTAATATATTGCATATAATTATAAAAATATTTAAGTTTTTGCATAGATAGATAGATACCATATAAATGAACAATGTAAGTATAAATATATATATATATATATATATATATATATATATATATATATATATATATATATATATATATATATATATTTATATTATTTTATTTTATTTTTTTCTCAGCTAAATAAATAAATCTGCTTCTGAGATAACTTTTTTCCATGATGACATGACAAAGGCTCTGTGCACCAGGGAAAAAAAATATAAGCCAATAATATCCCAAACAAGAGTTAGAGTTATGATCTAATTCCAATTAAAAAATTAGTCACACACTTAGAAATATTGAAATATATTTTTATGGAATTTAAATGCTTTGCGAGAGCCTGTTCTTTTCTGCTGCTAATGTCTTGAATTGTATGTTTAGCCCATTTTTATATTAAAATAAATGTATTTTGCATTCCAAAGGATGATGTTGAGTAAATCTGCTAGTTTGTGCTTTATGTTGGAAATTTGAGGGTCTTTCCTGTTACCTGAGTGTTTATTTTCATAATGTAATTTATGTTCCCTTGTATAAAACAAAAAATAAATTGTACTATGTGTAATGTGTACTTTTTTCCTGTTCATTATTCTCTGTTTTTTCCCTCTTAATTGTTAAGATCTATTTTTTTTTTTATAAAGTGTTGCGTTCCAATCTCCCACCTTTCCTCCAGGCTCTTGCGCTAATCTAGTGTGCGGCACTTTCATCACTCTCCTGGATCACCCTAACAAGATTACACCCTATCAGATCTTCCACCTCAGTCACTGTCCCCTGGCTTGCACCTTCCCAGCAAAGATCCTCGGTTCTTTTCTCCTCTCTTTCTTTGATGCCCATCGGTCGCTCGGCTTTGAGCTCCCCAGATGGAGCAAATATGGGCCCTAGCGGCCCTCCGTAAGGTCCTGAGCCCTTAATTCCATTTTAGTCGCAAAAGGCCAGCGCTTGCTTTCAGGTTTTGGGTATCACAGGAGAAGACAGGCAAGTGGTTTTGTGCCTCATTTCTGAAGGGCATGGGGGTGTTTGAAGGATAAGAGGGCCTTGCTGTAATAGATACTTATCTGACTGCCCCGCAGTCCTCAAACACGCTGCTCCTCTGAAGAGATTAGAACCCAGGGAGGGCACATTAGCTCTAATCCCATGCTTTGAGGGCTCTGCCCCACCCCGCGCTCCACTTATTCTTGCCCCTTCTGTTGCAGGGGGATACCTTGTATCTGGCCCATGTGTAAGGGGAGCCTGTGGCTACACAGGAGGGGGGTCAGAGGGTGTGCGTTTGCGGGGGGAGCCGCTGAAAAGCCCGGAGAGGCCTCCACTGCTGTGTAACTGATTCTCAGCTCTCTGAAGAGATTAGGCACTACATTGTTGGTTTGGTTGCTCATTTCCATCTGAGGGCCGCTCCCCCTGCGGTTTGGGGCTGCTGTTGTGCCGGGGAGGGGAACTGAAACCAGCGGCTCAAGGCCTCCAGCTTCCTTGTAGTCTTTGTTTTACAAATGACCCAAAATGTAGATGTCATGTCACAGATGCCTTACAAGCACACCAGGTATTGATTGTGAGGAGAACATTTGTTAAGCGCTTCATGCGAGTCTTGATGCTGGCTGTTATTCGGAGTTTCTGATCACAAATGTTCAATGATGTCTTATCTATCCATCAGTTACTGTTTTGTCTATCCTGAGTGTCTATATCTCTATCTAATAATTTTTTGATCTATCTATCCATCTATCTCTCTGTCCTTTTCTCTGCCTGTCTGTCTTTCTATCGTTCTACCCATCCACATGACTGTCTATCTCTCGAATACATTTTTCTGTTATCTATCTATCTATCTATCTATCTATCTATCTATCTATCTATCTATCTATCTATCTATCTATCTATCTATCTATCTATCTATCTATCTATCTATCTATCCTTTTTATCTACCAGTCTGTCATGTCTGTTATCTATCTATCGATCTATCTATCTATCTATCTATCTATCTATCTATCTATCTATCTGTCTATCTATCTATCTATCTATCTATCTATCTGTCTGTCTGTCTGTCTATCTGTCTGTCTGTCTATATCTATCTATCTATCTGTCTGTCTGTCTGTCTGTCTATCTGTCTGTCTGTCTAACCATATATGTCCACCATCCATCTCTGTGTCCTCTATCTATCTATCTATCTATATAATGCATTTTTATCTACCAGTGCATATCTATCTATCTATCTATCTATCTATCTATCTATCTATCTATCTATCTATCTATCTATCTATCTATGTCTATCTATCTATCTATCTATCTATCTGTCTATCTGTCTGTCTGTCTATCATCTTTCTGAATATCTGTCTATCTGTCTATCTATCTATCTATCTATCTATCTATCTATCTATCTATCTATCTATCTATCTATCTATCTAATACATTTGAGATTTTTCTATACATATATTTGTGTCTATATTTCTGTCTGTCTCTCTTTCTGTTTATAGAACTGAGGTGTTGTCTTGTTAGTGTCTTGTCCTGTACTTTTTTTGCAGCATCCCAGATTTTTGTTCAAGCAGCAGAACATGTAGCAGGAATCTGGATGCTGTATGGACGCAGTGCACTGTATTCTCAACCACACATACAGCACAAACTCCAACCACCATGCCGCCTGTCACAGGCTAACGAACACCACCTGTCACTCACCCCATGCGGGGGCTGTCAATCAAATCAAACCCCAAAAGAGAAAGAGGAGTGGGCGGGCCCAGTGCAGACCCCTAACAAAGGCATCCTCCCATTGGTGAGTACTTGCAATGTCACTTCCCTGTAAAGAAGAGTGATAGAGTGGGGCTGATAACACAAATGACAAAAGATGGATGGATAGTGGAGGGGGTGATTGATAGAGGGGAGGTGGGAAAGACTGATAACATTCACGTTCAGCTAACTTCCCTCTGTTTGGGCCTGTGGACTTGGCATAGCTCATTAGCTCTCAAAATGAGGGTTTTGAATGCTAAAAACAACAGCATTGTTTTAGGAGGCCAACACTTTTATGAGGTCATGACATTTAAAATGAGACCTGTCTTGTAATGAAATGGCCCATATAAAAACAAATTTTTTTGAAGGGTGATTTTAAAAGAATTAAGAGCAATTTAGACCACAAACAGAAATGTATTTTAATTTCTTTAGGTTTGTCAACTTAATAAATGTACTTCATAACATTCAAATGACTCGTTACATTTTATTTAGGTCAATATTACAATATATATAGTACAACTCAAAAAAAAAATAAAAAAAAATGAAAGTCTTTTTTAAAGGTCCAATTAGGTTGAAAAAGCTCCTTAAAGTAACATCTTGCTTTATTTATTAGTTTGTTTCTCTAGACTAATATACTTTAGTAAAATATAAATGTGATAATTTCTTTTTAGCTATTATTCTTTTAGGTTTAATGCTAACTTGATTCACAGTGTTTAATTAAATTTGACCTCCTCTCACCTCAAAACGACTTAACAAGGAACTACTTCCAGAAAGAAAAACTAACATGTCGAAGGTGTGAAAAACTCTCTGTGGATTCCCTTCATGCTTTTGTTAACAGATCTTATTGACACCTGACTATTGGCCATTCTAATGACATGTTCGAGCCTTTTGTCTGCTCAGCGGTATGTGATGAGCGCTAAATGAAGTCACACCTCTGCCCATTGTCATTATCAACTCATTAGGACGCACATACTGCACTCAATGGATGATCCTCCCATTTGCAAAGAATTCCATTTGGGTGAAGTGCCGATAGTTTAATTTTTAGTTTTGGAGTACCTAGACAGACCAGTCTGGTTTTGTCTTGACATGTTTAATATTTATATTTCCTCACCAGTAGACACTATGATTTATTTTTATGGTTTATTAATTAAGTTGATTAATTACAGATTTCTTCTTATACATTACATAACATAACTACATAAAGTATAACTACAACATATATATATATATATATCCATGAAATAAATTGAAATTAGAATTATTTACCATATATAGATGTGAATATTTTACTTTTTATTCACTGTGTATTTGTATGGTTATTTAATTTAATTTTAACAGACACTTTAGAGTATATCTTATAGTAAAACCAAGTTTTGTGCATATACATTTTATTATTGGTTATTTTTTAATTAATTAATTTGTTTCATTTATTTAGGAATATATGATTTTCCATCCATTTGCATGGTTACTTCAGTATATTTAGTTTATTAGTAATAGTTTTTTATTTTAACTGCTATTTTAAGGTATATCTTGTGCTTATTTATTTATTTATGAGCTTTTTTTATTTACCATATTTGTATTTTTAAAAGCCTGAGTATGTCATAGTCAAACCAAGTTTTGTGCTTGCTTATTTATGAGTTTATTTTTTTTATTTAGCATGCATTTGCATGGTTGCTTTGTTTTATTTACTTTTATTTTCTAAGCCATTTTACAGTAGTAAAACCAGGTTTTGTGCATATTTTTTATGTAGTGCATTTTTATGTATCTATGTATATTTGTTATATATAAACTCATTGTATATAATATAAGTGTATTCATTCATTTATTATATTTATTTGTCCAAATGATTAATTATGACCTATGAAAATATCTTTTCAGTAAACATATTTTATGACGATTTGAGGATTCCAGCTGACCTTGATGTGTAGAAGTAACACTAAGCTGGTAAGTACTGGCACTTTTTTCTCTGATCCTGCAGTTGTTGATTTGTATTGATTAATCTGGTTGATCTGTTTGGTTAACCACAACACAAACCATGAGGATTTTGACGGGAGTAGTTCCAGTAGAGTGAAACAAAATTGAATTGAGCTCTCGGGAGAAATCTCCACTCACACCGATCTTGATTTCTCTGCTTTCTCTGTGGTGAAAGACTGGAAAAGCTCATCTCTTATCTGAAGTATGTCGGTCTACTATCTCCCACTGTTCTCCTCTCGGCAAATGACTGGCATCCCATGAGCAAACAGTCTTAACTGGACCTGTCAGAACATAAGTACACCTGTATTGTGTGCGAGAAGAGAGGAAAGAGAGGAGAACGCAGAGTGTGTGAGGAACATGATAATCACAGCCCTGAGCTGCTTATCTCCAGAGATGCAGCATAAGCTTTGCTCTTTGCTCTCTGTTTTGACCATTGTGCTAGTTGAGTAAATTTGCCCTTGGCCCGAGGGGATCTGAACCCCACCCTGCTTCCAAACTTATCTGTCCGTCTGTCAGCCCTTCAAATGTCTCACACCTTCACAACCTCACCATACAAAATCTTAATAAACATTTCCAAATAAAAGGTGATGAAAAAGATCAAGGTCAGTAACACTTCTTTTCATCAGATACCCTCCTGAAATAATACATAAGATGCCACTAAACTTAATTCTGAGACTCTATCAAAGTTTTAGGAAACAATGCATGCCAGCATTGTTTACTAGATAACAGATTAAAGAGCGGGTTTCAACAAAAAACTTGTATTTCCAATGTCAGAGAGCCTTCACCCCCTGCTATCGGGTTGTTTGCTGTGCTTTTCTTTCCAGGGCATTGGTATGTATGTTTAGGGATTCTAATCTTATCTGAGTATCTCCCTGCATTAACATCTGTTATGCTGCAATTACCATATACATTAGTCGACACCTGTTTCGCTTAAACCTATTTAATTACGCCAATTGTAGCCTACTAGTTTGTTGTGGGCAAAAGCAAAGTCATCCCCTTTTAAAATAGGTTTGATGTTCGGTTACAATAAAGCCAAATAGCCTTGGGTCGTTTGGAACCGAAAAAAAAACAAAAAAAAAAAAAAAAAACATTTGCAACCGTGCAGAAATGATTTAGCATACATAAATGAAATTAGAAAAATAATTCCGCTTTTAGACTAGTTTATTGGATAAAATAATAATAATAATAAAAATCGGCGTGTAAACAATATTTTTTATGTCTGTGTAAATAAGACATACAATTCTATCCGATTAAACAAGTTGTATTTTTAATAACTTTAACGAAAATATTAGCTATTTCATTTTTTTTTTAGAAATTAAAATAAATTAATTTTGCTAAATGTTAATGTTATTAATGAAAGCTAATCTAATTGTTATACCAATGAATCAAACTTGCAACGCAAGTTAAATACATCTGCAATAGTTTTATTTATTTACTTTTTTACTTGCACTAAATCTAATATCAAATCAAAGCAACCAAAGTTTCCAAATCGGTGTTAATTAGTTAAAACCGCTACAAGGTATTTTCTTACTTTTTCAAACGCTTCAGACACACATTGCACCGTGTTGCTAATCAAATTCTGATAATGGCTTGTCATGTCGGGTCTTGTATCGGTTTGCTCAGACAAAAAGATGAAACAGTCTCAGCAAGATGGAGAAAAGTTTATTCTGAGATGTTAATGTGCGACATTTGTAGCTGTGTCGACGGCTTTCACTCGCTTCTCTCGGCTGAGCATCATTCAATTCTATTTGAAGTGTTTACATGCAATCAAGATTAAACAAAACCTATAAAACAAAACCAAAATAGGCTAAATTAAATGTAAAATAACATTTTAAGTGATTTCTAAAGAAATTGCATGAGAACATGTAGCAAATTTAAATTATAATTATATAATATTTTAAATGATTTAGAATAAGTATATTTAAACATTTAGCGTTTTTGTTGTTTTTTTTTATGGAATTAAGATTTTCACCAATCTCATTTAGGAGCATTTCCAAAAAAAAAAAAAAAAGCGAATTTGGAATGGAGCCCATACTATTTTCCACTCTTCAGTACGGATAAGCGTAAGATAAGAATCGTGAGTTTAAAGACTTTTAGAGGCCGTTAAAAGGAACAACCGAAATTCTTCTTTGAAGGGATTTAGCCCCAGTGAAAGCCTTTGGATCACAGCTGTCAATCAACCACCATGGCACCGCCCACTGGTGCGGCTCCGCCTATAAAGAGCGCCCGTGAACTCGTGGGAGTGTCATTCAAACACCAGAGCTCAGGGAGTAAGGATGCCTGCTTCTCCAACGGCGTTTGGAAACTTCTTCATGGACAGGAACATCAGCATGCCGGTTGGATATCAATTATTTGGCTGCCCGCCTGCAATGCAACAGCCACCGCAACATCTTGTGGGCATGGCTGGGGTTCCCTTACCTTTCTCAGGAATACCGGGGTACAGTTTCATCCCCTATCCTCATCCGGGACACATGCCACACATTGTAAGTATTCTGAAGTATGATTATTTTTATATATTGCATATGCATTACAATTCAGTGCTAAAAAAAATATTTTATTTTGTACGTATTACAAATGTTATAGCCTAATGCATGTGGAAAAAAAAAAAAACATGACAAACTGAAAAATTATACTTTATATGCATATTCTTCATATTCTAAAACCAAATCTCTTGCTTACTTTCAGAGCAATTCCTATGACCTCAAGGCTGCATCTCCTTATCAAACTCTCCTCGGACGTGGAGGACCCTATTACACTCCATATCGTCCCATGCCAGCTGATGACCCGAGTAGGGTCACCAAAGTGGCCACCAGAGAGAGCACCAGCGCTTTGAAGGCCTGGCTCAGCGAGCACCTTAAAAACCCATATCCCACCAAAGGTGAGAAGATCATGCTCGCCATCGTCACCAAGATGAGCCTCACGCAGGTGTCGACGTGGTTCGCCAACGCCCGGCGCCGCCTCAAGAAGGAGAACCGGGTCAGCTGGGCCTCCAAAGGAAAATCCGACGAGGAGGATGAGGAAGAGGACGGTGAGAGCGAAGAGGAGGGGTCTTTGAGGAAAGTCACGGAGGACGAAGATGAAATCGATCCTCAAACGGTTGATGATGAGGAGGTGGATGTCGCGGTGTCAAAGTCGGTCGAGGACCGTTTAGCGGAAGGACTTGATCAGCAGAATGAAAGTGACAAGTCTGACAGGTCGCGCGAGGGCAAAAAAGAGGTGTGTAAACAAAACGTCGATGTCCAGAAACCTAAAATCTGGTCTCTCGCGGAAACCGCGACTTCAGATATCGTCAAGAAACCCAACGATTTGAAACATCTCCACAGTCCAGACTTTGGGAAGTGGTGGGCTGGATGGCCTTCAAGGGACTCGTACTCGCCTGTAAACCTCTCCACACATGACCTGCTCAAACAAAGTCAATGAAACTGTTAATCCAAGTCATTATAGACTGAATTTTGCACTTTGAAAACCAATGGGAACGTTTTGTTGTGGAAGTTTGCATAGGCTACAAGATTTAATCCAAAGGATGCATAGGCCTATTGTGTAAATATTGTACAGATATTTTGTTTAAATTATAAATGCATTTACCTGCTGACTTATTTTTGCTAAAATAAAACGTTGAAAAATTGAAAAGTTTTGGTCATGGTCAATGGTAACAGTAAAATCGCTTTATCTAAAGTCTTTGGCAATGGTTTGGGGTTTGTTGAAATTACTGAAGTATGAGTATATTTTTTTTTTTTTTTTAAGTGTTGAATTGTTTTGCTTTTAGGTTTAGTTACAGCCTACTCTCAATTTCCAGCTGTAATGCTGTAGTTTCTTAAAGTCCTGAAGACCCATTAATTCAAGCAATAAGTCACGAAAAGTCTCAGATTTCCGCTTATTTATCTCGCTGAAGTGTTTGTAAGCAGCAACATAATTAAACGGGCCATCGTTTAACAAATAGGACCCTTATGAAATGTAGTAATCGAAAAAATATAATATAGATCGTCACGATGTTTACACAAGCAATAAAAGCATCAACATGATGCATACTGTATAGGCCTGCCTCACCCAATAAAAACTGACGCACAACTAGACCTAATACATTTTAAGTTTATTAGTAAATAAAATTCGACAATGATTGGATTAAACAAATTTTACGCCGCATAGCTATTAGCCATTCGCTGGCTGCAAAAAAATAAAATAAAATATCTTACTTAACAATGCTCATCCAATCAGAGAACTATCGGTTTTATAGGTTTTATATATCGGTTATATATATATATATATATATATTTATATATATATATATATAGTTATATATATATATATATATATATATTTATAGTCACACCTTTATCGATGATCACTCTCTAAACCTTAAAAAGTATATGTTCACAGTCGAACTTTATATATGATAATTCTTTTTGAATCTCTTTTTCTCAGATTTTGGAGGCAGATCAAGAAGCGTTCAAAGCGGTTCACTTCAAGGCTGGATTTAGGCTTCATGTTATCAGTGAGGACACTACTATTACGGGATTTGCATATCTGCCTCTGATCTGTTAAAACAATTCAAAGCAGCGCAGATTAAAGACATGAATTGTTCTGTCTTAAAGGGTGATAATTAAGATTATTCTCCTGTTTAGTCACGACTTGACAGACGAAAAGTGCCAGAAGCTTCTACCTTTACCCTCATTTAGTGCTTAAATGTAGGTGCCATGAGATCAAACGTGAACAAAGTGACTTGTGATAAAATAAATAGTACACTGATGCAAAAGTCAAGTGCAAAAAGGTTTAAAAAACTGAAATTAATATAAGCCAACTTGAACTGGAAAAATTGTATGTTATTTAAATAATATTCTTATACAGTATTAAACTAAACGTGAGCAAAAAAAAAAAAAAAAAAAAAAAAAATTTTTTTTCTAAAAGTCTAAAAGGTTAAATAAATAAACAGGCTAAGTCCAAAAATAGTAGTAGCAGCATAATAATAATAATAATAATAAAAAAACATGGTACTCACAATTAAATATAGAATAAAAATACTTTTAATGCAAAAAAACCCTCCAGAAAAATCCAAAAGGGTATTAAATATATAAACAAATGTAACAATTTATTATAACATAAAAAACAGGGTACTTGCAATTAAAAATATCCTGTGCATAATTCACCAATCATAATTTTTAATCACTACTAGAAAACGATCAAATAAATAAATAAAAGAATAAAATAGTCAAATAAACTGCTCCATCGAGGAATGGGGCATCAAAAATCTTGTATCCTTTGGTTTCTTTTGTAACTCTCTCTCTGACACAAACACACCAATGGGATTAGGCCTTGGGACAATATTCTGTTTTTGCGGCCTCTGCTTTTGAGGGAATGATAAAAGGAAAACTCTTCCTTGCCAATCACTATGGCCTCCATGTAAATTCAAAGGCCTGTGGCCTGTTAATCCAAGGATAATGAGAAAACCCTTGAGTACAAAAAAGGAGCACCTCCCATCCACCCCCCGAGCACATATTCAGAGCTAACACACACTGGACACAACAATCTCCTCAATGCCCCCCCTTCAGTGGCCCAAATGATGTGTAATCCCAGTCTAAACATGACAGGCAAAAGGCTGTGATATTGAGATAAGGATTGAGGCCTTGAACAATGGCGTGAGATACAGTGCCTAAATCGGCCATCAGTGGGCTTCTCGATCCGAGCATATGGTCATTATGACCTAATTAATAGTTCAACAAGCTACTTTTAGATTTGTTTAAGATATATACAAAAGTATGAGCTTTATAATAATGTCAAATCAAAAATCTACACATAAATACAACACAACTTTACATTTTCTAATAAATAAAGGGAGATAATGTAAGAAATATAGTGCACCTTGTGATTTTCCTATGAGCCAAAAGTGAGATTAAACGTTTTTAAGCTTTCATGCCAAAATATCTCAAATATGGAAATGGCAACCTCTTGTGGACAGTCAGAGTATCCCACAATGCATGAGCGATTCATCAGTCTCACACCAGTTTTTCTGAGGACATTTCACACCTCATAAGTAGCGAGTGAAATCGTATAGTGATAGACAGGTTATTATTTATGGAGAATCAGCCATTTATTTAATATGTACAGACTGAGGCTTTTCTGCATAAATCAAAAAAAAAAAAAAAAAAAAAACCCATACAAAATTCACAATAAAAAACAAACTGGTAATCTACAACAGAAATATTTACACAATATGCAAAGCAACACAGATTTCACAACAATTAGCAGTTTAAATTATATCAACATTAAAAAATATATACATGATTTTGTGAACATAATAATAATAACACACAATTCTGTACCACATTATTTTCAATCCCAACTTACACTTTTTAAATGTTCAAACCTTCAATTTTTAGGCATTTTGGAATAAGTGTGTAGTCCTTAATATAAGTACCAAACAAAAGCACTGGGATGCGTATGTTTGTTTAGTGCAGTCTTTCATTTTCACTTTCATTTTTCATTTCGTTTTGCTTCTAATTAGATTTGATTGCCTTTCGTTTTAAATGCTTTTCAGCATATTGTAACAATCATATTGCAGTGCTAATGCAACTGCAATAATGCAACTGCGAACACATATTTGAAAACAGAACTACTTTTTCAGTCATGAAAAAGAACACTTATGATTTTGTAAGACACAAAGCTGTAAAGCAGTGCTTCATAGTGTAATGCTCTATATACAGTATATAGATGGTTGTTATGTGATGGGAGTACAGCTGTCTGTACTTTGTAGAAGACTGTGTTCTATGAAAATGAATTTGATTCAGTAGTTGGGGTAATAGTGGGTTTGCCATCCTCTTGTGCTACGAAATTTCCATTGTCAGTCAAGTTGCTTAGCGTGGGGCTGACGGGTGCGCTGTTGTCAATGTCCTCCTGAGGCTGTTGATAAAGTGGTCGGTATGCTTTCTCCACATCGTCAATTTCTCCCTGTGTTAAGACTTCTATGGTTTTTTTGGGAAGCTAAAAACAAAAGAACCGTTATCATTCATTTCTAAACATGAGAATTTTGCTTTCCATCGTTGCTTGTGACTGAATGGCAAACCCAGACATTTACCTTATAGCATCCAGATTTTCCTGGAAGAAAGTAAAAACACAGTTAATGATAAAAAGCTGGAATATGAGCACTTTAGCACATAGGAATTGATTGTGAGAAACGGTACACACTGATCTATTGTAGATAAATTGATTAGATCATCAGTAGGTTGCAGCACTTACTTTTTTTAATGAAAACAAATACTACAACTGCGACGATTATCACAAAAACTCCCACCCCAATGAAAACTTTGTAAATGGGTGTACCAGCCACTGAAACAAAACACACAACAAACTCGGATGACAATCTTCATCATTTTTAATAGTATGGGTAATCAAATCATTACTACTGACAGCATTTTAAAACATCTTAGTACTTAATGCAAACTATGCCATGTTTTAAGTAAGCATGGTTTTTTGACTCTCAAAATCGAACACACCAGTTATACAGGAACTAAAATCTACCCACAAGGCTCTCCAGTTTCACTACTGTACTTTCAGTGCTTAAATAAAGTCTTCAGACTTAGTCCACATTAAGAGCTATCAAATCAACAACAATTTCCATTCTACTGACTATATAATATTCATATTGACTTTGGGCAAAGAGTGCAAATGACTAAAAGCACTTTTTACAGCGTACTCACCACAGGTCTGATCTGAGGTTGAACTGCCAGGAGTGTTTTGAACATATCCAGATTCACATCTAGAGGGGAAAAAACAGAACAGAAGAGGAATTTTTATATAACCTTGAGTTGAGACTTCAGGGAATCCCTCAGGGAATTATTTCTGTTATTTCATTCAGAATGACTGAATCAACCAGATTGCATTAGGTTAAAAAGTAATTCAGATCAGGCAGAGATAGTTTCAGTGAAAGTTTAAGCGACCATTCAATTTTATACTTTTGGAAACATTATGGTAATGTTACTTTTTGAATGTTCTCTGAATCATCCGAAACTATAAGGTAGCAAAGTTTTTAAAAATGTTGGACCAAAGCCCAACCAAAAATGTTTCATAAAAACATTTAATGAATTATGTATAAACAATGTTTTTGTGCTACCATTTTGGGAAGGTTATTAATTGCCAGATTACTGAACAACCATTCTAATAACATTACTGGAAGAAAGTTTGAGAGAGCGTTGCCAGAACTTGGTTCCCTGTTAGCTGGGATTTCATCCTGTTACACAAGCCTAAGACACAATAGTATATGAGACCAGCACTAACAGAAAAAAACAAAGGGACTTAATATCAGAAGGCTTTCTCATACTCTGTCCATTTCCTGCAGGTGTCAGATGAATCATTGGTGGAGAATGTTCCATGTTCACATGCCCCACACACAGTATCACTAACCGATGAACCTGTCAAAATACAGGGTAACAAGAGGCAAAAATGAAACCCTTGTGTCTATTCAGTGTAAATGATGTCTATGCACAGGGTTTGAACCTAAAAGCTTCAATTTAACCACTAGCTACACCATGCCAGTCAGCTTCCTCCAAGTGTCTTTGGCCATTTAGATAAGTACAATGATTGTAAAATCATTAAAACACATTTAAAATGATATTTTATGACATATTATCAAGATTCATTTTTTAATAACAATGTAAAGGTACAAATTAGGACAGAATCAACATGAAATAGCAGTAGTACATACAAAACTGACTCTTACAACAGACAGCACAAACCTTTTTTGACAACTCTCTGTCCTGGCTTGCAAACTGTATGTTTTGTACAAGTGTTGCAGTCGTCATCTTGTGTACAGTAGTATCCAGGTTCACACTGACATCTGCTTAGCTTGGTCTTGCTGGGTTCATTTTGTTGCATAAAATGTAAATCTGAAAATTGAATGAAAATGAAAAAAAAAAAAAAAAAAAAAAATTAAAAGAGTAAGCTTCACGGAGACCTTCCAATGACATTTATTCACTTGGCAGCTGCTTTTATTTATAACCTAAAAATTTTGATTAATTTATACTAGAGATTTATATTAATATTAAAGGGATACTCCACCCCAAAATGAAAATTTTGTCATTAATCACTTACCCCTACGTCGTTCAAAACCCGTAAAAGCTTTGTTCATCTTTTGAACACAATTTAAGATATTTTGGATGAAAACCTGGAGGCTTGTGACTGTCTCATAGACTGCCAAATAAATAACAGTGTCAAGGTTCAGGAAAGTATGAAAGACATTGTCAGAATACTCCATCTGCCATCAGAAGTGCAATCTGGGTTATATGAAGTGACAGGAACACTTTTTGTAAGCGAAGAAAACAAAAATAACGACTTTATTCAACAATTCCTTTGTCAACGGTCTCCTCTGTGTCAAGGAATTGTTGAATAAAGTCGTTATTTTTTTTTTCTTCGCTTACAAAAAGTGTTCCTGTCACTTCATATGACCCAGATTGCACTTCTGATGGCAGATGGACTATTCTGACGATGTCTTTCATACTTTTCTGGACCTTGACAGTGTAACTTACTTGGCAGTCTATGGGACAGTATAAGTAATAGTGTCAAGGTCCAGAAATGTTTTGAATTGTGTTCCGAAGACGAACAAAGCTTTTACGGGTTTGGAACGACATGGTGATTAATGACAAAATTTTCATTTTGGGGTGGAGTATCCCTTTAATAGTTTTTTAAACAATTGATAATTAATATTAATATATATTTCTAGTATGCTAAACTATAAAAAATAAGTGCAACTGTCTAAAAACATAGATACATTAATCTAAAAACATTTTGTTAAAAAAATAAATAAATTAAACTTGTGGACACTCACTAGGGTCACAGCTGGGCTGGCGCTCACATTTGGTATCCCTTGTGTAGCCACTCTGATACTCTCCGTTTTGGCAGTCCTGACAGCGCGGGTCCTCGCAGTTATCATCCATCAACATCCTCTTACCTGTGACACACTCACAGTAACTACCCGCTCTGATTAGACTAAGAGATTTGTATATTATGACTAAGAGTAAGTAAAACATGATATTATTGCTTTTTTTCAAGGCCACATGTAAAACAATATCAACTATTCAAAGTGAGGCATTGGCGATTAAAACAATATGGTACTGTAGTAGCTAAATAGACTATTCATGTGTATTTTTATAGAAAACAAGGGAAGTGGAGGCTACATGCTGATACTTCCTCTATCTAGACTATGTCAGTTTACTGTCACACCACATTGAATTACAATTCGTCCACATACCTGGTCCACACTTCTTACAGCATTTATCATCCTTCAAAAATTCTGTTTCCGTGTCACAGCATGACACAGGGTACAACAATGTGACCTGTCAAAGGCAAATGCATAAAGAACATTATAAAGAATATTAACCCTTGTATTGTGCTGAAAATCCTTTACCTAATTGGTGTTCCTGGTACAAAATTGCTTGTAAATCTTTAAGTATGCTATATTATCACCAGATTTTGGATTCAATCTTTTTGTCAACTTGTTTTCTTTTAATTAGAACTTTTGTATTTGTATTTGTATTTTATTGGTCATACACCTTATTGATCTGAGCTTATGCACCTCAGTTTTTATGTGAAAACAAGCATTATGATCAACACTATATTTACATGTAAGCATGTTTTTGAGTAATTTAAGAGGACATGGGGTCCCTCAGACATTCAAAGCGAGACATGGGGCAAACTTGAAACCAAAACGACGTTATTATTACGCAGACAATGCGGAAAGTCCCCGAGATCCCCACCCAGAATGACCGTTTTTCAGTACAGAAGGCTGCAACCTTACAATAATGCATTAAACTACTATTTAACAACAGACAATGCAAATGTTTTTATATGTGTATCAGATACAGATACTTTAAACGCTCCTCCAATACCAGCGTTCAAATCGAAAGTGAAAGTGACGCTAACACACGAGTCATTGTTTTAATAACAACGACAATCCAAACGTTCTAAATGCTGCACATGAAACATAGAAACTGATTCATTGTTGCAATGAATATTAGCAATTTCAAAAACAACACCCACCATTAATTTTAATGCGTAGTTAACATGCTAGCACTCAAGCGTAAAGCACATCACTTACCAGCGCACAAAGAATGAAAACTGTCCTCATGATGGCAATATCTGTAGAAACAGATCCTTGTAACCAGTTCAAGCCTCAAGCATGTAACACACTAAACCGTCTGCTGCAGATCTTAAACGCTTGACAGCTTCGAAACGAAGGGGAATTTCTTCCCGCAGACACGCCCACATGTGACGTGACCATTTCCCATTTCCAAGAAGAGAAGGTAGAAACTCTAAAGACGTATTAGGCTATTGATAGGCTAATGCATGATAAAACATGCATAAAGTATTACACTTATACTATTTTAAGAATTATTTCATGTTTTCGAGAGATTTTTTTTGAAAGTTGCGTAAAAGAATCAATAATATAATTTGAATTAGTATAGCCTAATCTAATATATAAATCATCATTTTATTAATTTAAAAAAAAAAAAAAAAAAAAAAAAAAACAAGACCCAGATTATAACATGGAATTCGTTTGTCTGTCAGTCTAATTCCATGACAACGTCACTCAACCATGCAGAACTTCCCAGCTTGACTTTCACTTCCTCCAGAACAAAAACACTATTGAGTGATGTCAGCAGTGACAAAACGTTTATCTCTTACTTGCAAGTGACATTTATTTATTTACTCGCGTACTTGCCGGATTTAATGTCACCTTAGCATCATTAGCAAAACAGAAAATCATAATTCATCTGTGATTTACTGATGTGACTAAAGCAGAAAAATTCTGAGCACTAAGGCCTGCCATTGCATTTTGGAGGGAATGTAAACATTTAGTGTTGGTGGCAGTGCAGTGACATTTGCAGTGCTTTCAAACGCACAAATAATTAAAATAAATAAATAAATTAAGGTTTGTCCTAAAGTGACAATTCATTTTTGGGTAAATGTGTACTGCAGTATATAAATAATATTAATATTATAAAGTATTATATAGCACAGTGTTGTTATTATAAATTCAAAATACAAATATTAGAATTATTTTTCAATTTTTTATTTTTCTATAATAGTATAATAAATGGGGGCAGCTGTGGCCTAATGGTTAGAGAGTTGGACTTGTAACCCGAAGGTTGCGGGTTCGAGTCTCGGTGCTGGCAGGAGTTGTAGGTGGATGGGGAGTGAATGAACAGTGCTCTTTTCCACCCTCAATACCCATGACTGAAGTGCCCTTGAGTAAGGCATTGAACCCCCAGTTGCTCCCCGAGCGCTGGATATAGCTGCCCGCTGCTCCGGGTGTGTGTTCACGGTGTGTTCACTTCTCACTGCTGTGTGTGTGCACTTGGATGGGTTAAATGCAGAGCATATGGGTTACCATACTTGGCAAATGTCACGACTTTCACTTTCATAAATAAATACTATACACTGATATAGTATTATAGACATATAATATAAAACAATAGTCTATACAAAAAAGTGATAGCAAAACAAAGCTCATGAAACAATAATGTTGATACAATGGCAGCATGATTTGACACAGTTCACACATTTCACCACTGTGAGAAAGGGAGAGCAAAACAGTATGTAACTTGAGAGTTTTACAACCACAGGTGAATCCCACCCCTGCTAAAGGGTTCTCCCCTACGAAAAGAAAAAAAAAACCCAGGTCTGGATTCAACAGACAGCTTGAGGAAATCCCCACGTTACAAGGAAGTTGTTTTGGAATATACACGCATGAGTACTTCTAGGGACATACCGTGGAAGAGAAGAAATCAGCCGGATCCCAACACAATGACATCTGGACTCAGGAACTTCAGACATAGATTTTTATAACATAAGGCTGATTGTCTCACTTCCTCACAAGGTATACTATCTGAGAATGATTTGAGGCATGTCATACTGTAATTAAAGGTTCTAGTGAAAAACCCTTGAGTCCCATGAGGAACAGTTCAGAGAATATGGACGTCACATTTTCCACGTCAGTTTTTAAAAAAATAGCTTTTCTCTTTGAAGACACTGCATAGTCTAGGGGGCTTGTTGTATAAAAGTCTCTAGGCCTGTGTGTTCAAAGTGCAATAACTGACAAGTATGGAAAAGTTATATGACAAACTCAGCAAAAACACCAGGGCCTATGTATTTATGAAAAATCTTAGTGCTAAGAGTTGCTCCTAGTAACAAAATTTGTTTCCTCCTAAAATTAAAGAAAAGATTCTAGTAAAGAAAAAAGTAATTCAGAAAGCATCTTAACCCTTAAAAGAAGTCTTAAGGACCAGAATTGTTAGGAGTACGGACGAGAACTTTTAAGAGGCTCAAGAGTATTTTTAGCAGTGGAGAAAATGGACAAAATATCACCGTAGCGCCATTTTGGAAAACACCTGCTGAACGCAAACTGCGTACGCTCTTCTGTGTCAGCCGCGACACAAGGATGTGCTGTTTTCTTTCAAATCAAAGTGTAAATACACATACAAAACGTATCCTTGTGGCGTGGCTGAAACAGAAGAGCGAGAGAAGAGAGTTTGCGTTCAGCAGGTGTTTTCCGATATGTCGCTAATGTGATGTGGGGGGAGACAGAGGAGACAAATTGTTGAATAAAGTCGTTATTTGTGTTTTTCTTCTCGTACAAAAAGTATTCTCGTCCCTTCATAATGTTACGGTTGAACCACTGATGGCAGATGGACTATTCTGACAATGCTTTTCATACTTTTCTGGACCTTGACAGTGTATTTTACTTGGCAGTCTATGGGACAGTCTCAAGCCTCCTGGTTTTCATCCAAAATATCTTAAATTGTGTTCCGAAGACGAACAAAGCTTTTATGGGTTTGGAACGACATGGTGATTAATGACTAAATTTTCATTTTGGGGTGTAGTAACCCTTTAAATGTGGTCTTTTATTTCCTTCTTGGACAACCAACCAATCACAGTCTTCAAAAGATGAAAGTTTTCGTCTTTTCCTCGCTCAGAGTTGCTCTCAGATTGGTCCTGAATCGCTCTTAAGCTAAGACTCCTACATAGAAATTTTTAAGCTAATTTAGGAGCTTTCTTAGAGGAATCTTAGAAGCTTTAAGAATACAGGCCCAGAATAAAAAAAATACATCTGCTTTACATGTGTGTGAGAGAACTTCAGTAGTTTACACTACACTAATCACTAGAATACTGGCAAATGAAATAGGATGTAAACACTTCCTTTCTGTCTGTTACTTTTTTGACACATATAGGCTATTTTAAGTAGGTGTTAATTGACACCTACAAATGAATATGTCTGGGAGTTTTCAGATGTTGGGGGATTGCTAAGAACACAACCATTAAACTTTGTTTATTCTCTGAACTTTGTTTTGTTTAGTCTTAATTTGGTTGTTAAATGTATTTAAAAAAAGTTTAAAGGAAATTAATTTGTGGAATTAAAATACAAATTTGTCCCCCAAATTATGTGTCAGTTTCATAGTTTGCCAAAATATCGAAGTTAATAGTTCATAATTAAAAATCATAGTTCAATTTTTAAATTTTCACAAATGTTTGCAATGTTAGGGTGGTTGTCTTGGTATTGCCACAGTGGTATGGACCGTTGCTTTCACTCGGCCGCCATCTTGGCATTGCTCCCTAGGCAGATATTTCCAAGTACAGTAAGTACACATCCTATCTTTTTGAACAGGGAATCTCAAAAAGTCGATAGATAGTGTTAACTGATTTCAAATAAATATAACAACATTATAAATGGTATCACGCATTGCAGCGTCAACAAACAGACGATCTGCACTTTTAATTCTAATTTTAAAAATAAGTTACTAAAATAAGTTAACTATTATTATTATTATTATTATTATTATCATATTATTATAATTATTATTAACATTAGGCCTAACGTTACACTTTAAGCTGAAGTGCGTAGCTGCTTGTTTAAATGCAATAACTGATTTAAATTCGTTAAAACCGCTTTCACGTTCACAATACTAATATAGATCTAGTTTGTGCTTTATTTAAAGTCTAGTTTGTCTTTTACAGCATCGTATAGTGATTTGTTTGTGTCGGCTGTTCACCACCAAGCGGTTAATCATTGTGCTACAGTTTAATGATCTTTCAGACATGTTTGGAAATGCGTGTTTTATTTTACTCTACAAATTTGAGAGTACAACCATCTTTATATCGACACAACAGCAGTGTAATTTACATAAATAGCCATACGTAATGCTTAAACGAGAAGTCAGATAAAGGGTGGAGGTGTATAAGTAACCTTTTCCGTCTTCATGTAAGCTATATATATACAGGGGCGGTTCTAGGGTGAGTGGAGATCCGGGGCTTAGCCCAGAAAAATCCATGTATGTGACTTTTTATTTTAATAAATCAGAAAGATGTACCTTGTTTAAAATGTACAAAAACAATAAAAAACAAATTTAAAATATTTTATTTTAAGTTTATCCTTTGTATCCTGACACATATGCTGATGTTGTGTCTTTATCTCGCTTTTTTTTTTGTCTCTGTCTCTCAGTTTTCTTTTCTTTTCCAATCAAGCCTGACTGGCTACACTCGTCCTGGTAGAACAGGGATAAGAAGCAAACATTAAGCAGTGCACTGACATACTCTTACTCTACAAAGATATACCGGTCAAAGGACTTTATCTCTGTGTTTATGCATTACAGTAAACAGATTCAAGTTATTCAGTCTGGCAGATAAACCTTACCCTCTACTGAAGTCTGTGCATCATTCATATCTCCAGTGTTTCAGTTGTTTTATGAAGGCTACTTTGTTCATGCTCTCTGAATGATTCTAAAGCCCTTTTCCAGTTGGAGAAACCTGCACTTGTTAATGTGTCTTTGCTCTTTCGGATATGATGCTTGCCAAAGAGACGACAAGAAAAGCAGAATGCAGAATTTCTGGATACAGAATACCCAAGCCACTGAAATCCATTTAGCCAATTCTTATTAAAAGCTCTCTGCTGTGTTCCAAATTGGGTAAAGGTATACTGCTGAAGCTTCACGTGTTTTGGACCTGTCTGCAGTGTTCTAGATCATCCCTTTCACCTTCTAAAGCCTCTTCTTTCCTTGCTGACTCATCCAAGACATGGTAAAATAGTAAGCTCAGCTCTATTATTGTTTTAATAGTCTTCACTTAACGGCATGATTTTTGTGAGAATAGATTAAAAAAAAGGTGAATAAAGAATCTATAATAAAAAAAATAAAAATAGATTAAACTTCACCCATTCTTCCTGCACATATTACATTTTATAGGCTACCTTATTCTTACTTTATACATACACTCACATACATAATACACACACAAACACTAAAAGCAAGGATAATTATAAACACAGGGCTCTATACACTTATATTTTTGAAGGAGCACTTACACAGCACTTACAAATTGCATAAATAATCTTATGAGGCTAATGTATCAAATATAAAATTTGGAATACAGAAATATGAAATTATGAAAAAAATTAGAATGGTACTTTGCCACTAGATGGCGGTAAGCCACTGCCTTAATGAGTGAGTCGGTCAGTCATTTAATCAATGGATTCGTTCGAAACAGATGATTCATTCAGAAAAAAAAGTAAGCAACTTTTTATGAATGGGTCAGTGAATCATTTACTCAAGCAAATTTATTCAGTAAACACCGCTGTGTGTTGCTGCAGAGCACAACAACATGCTTTGTTTGGAACCATTTCCTTTGCGAAATGTGTCTTTTTTATTATCTTGTTTATTGAATTGTTGCCACTGACACGAAAAGTCTGCCACAGACCGTGCTAACCAAAACATTATAACCGCTCTGTGTGTGTGGTGTGTGTGTCCTAAAGGTGACTGTGCTGCGCAAGCGTTAACTGTTAGATGTTCAAAATGTAACGTTAAATCAGACACAATTTAAAACCGAAAAAGAAATATAATACTATGATTAAAAGTTACAGATACCTGAAGCTGTTGTTTCTTGGCGTCTAAATGTTGTCTATTCTTTTGAAGAATTTTGAAATATCCATTTCAATTTTCAAATAAATTGATCTAGTAAATACTACACGCCAACAAACCACCTGGCTCCAAAAGATCTCATATCATTGGCTGGATCGTACAGACGCTCATCGATGGTTGGCCAGTTTACATGTCAGTCAGAAGCACTAGACTCAGTGGGCGGTTTACGTGAGAGTCGAGAGATATTTATTTATTTATTTATTTAAATTCTAATATAAATTACTTTATTGGGCATGAAAACTCATTGATGCATGGTGGTAATAAAAACATTCGGGGCTTTACTGAAAACATATAATAATATATATATGCCACATACCAAGTTCTCTGTCAGAGAAACACACACACCTATTGTCCCTTTTTTCAGATGTCTGCAAACCTCAGTCTAACCCAGTTTACTATTTTCCAGCACCTGATGGGTGATGTGACATATGTTTTGGTGTCCTTAAGTCCAATGAAGAAACATGGATCATGGAAGAGCATATTCCTCGAGGTAAAACTATAATTAATTAATTTAATTATTTTGTTTTAATCGTAAGAATATGTGTTACAAGTAAAACTTACTCTGTTACAGAAACGCCCTCTTGTGCTCGTTTCCAGTGTTGCATATGAGAAGTATTTCCTGTAACACGCGTCCCAATGTGCATACTATCCATCCTAAAATCTATGTGATATAGTAATTTTCAATACTATTTAGGGCAGATAGGGTGGATAGTATTCACATTGGGACGCAGGGTAAGTATCTAATTTTTAAAACATTGTTAAAGTAATGCAGTATACTTTAGATCACATCACATGATATATGTAGAGAATCAGTATGTACTCATTTATTCCTGTTTTTCACCACATTATTACTTGAATATTGAAATTATAGACTAGAAACGACTATTAGCACTGATTGGAGCACCAAAAGAATTTTTTTATTCCTGTTTTTGCACCAATTTCTTACTTGAATATTAAAATGATAGACTAGAAATGACTAGTATACACACTGGAGCACTAGTAGTAAATTTTAATACAATGCAGTTGATTAATGAAAAATTAAACTGCAGAAAAGTGAGGGGAAGGTAATGGCATTAAAACTGATAAGAAATGTCCAGGTTCATTTCACCCCAAAATCAAAAGGAAAATAAGAAATAATATTTTGCTTAAAGAAAATTACGATTATTCTTAGGAACTTTTATTTATATATTTAAGATACGATTCTTTTAGGATTCATTTTATTTTATTTGTTTTACAAAATAGAATCTATTTTTGTGTGTGTGTGTGTGTGTGTGTGTGTGTGTGTAGATTTTTGGAGCAAACATGACCTGTTTATATGAGCGTCACTCAGTTTTCAATGTTGAAAAAATTTAATTATTATTATTATTTTTTTGTTACTGTTAATATTTCCCAGGCAGAGCATTTATTAAAGATGACTGCAATGCTGTAGCATTTGCTTCGGTTTAAGAAAAAGGTTAAGCTGTGTTTAGTTCCTTCAGTTTCTGCAGAGCTGATGCGAGGTGAACTTTGCCCTCTATCTGAGTGTTACGCGTGACCTCGCTGACCTTCAGAGGACTCAGATTCAGATCAAAGATGAGGCTGTAGTTCTGTAGCAGGCGTTTGGCTAGGTCTCTGTCCACATAACCTGAAAACCAGTGTTGAAAACATCTCTGAGTCACAGTGTTTTAAATCACTTTAAAATGTGCTTCAGACGAACTGTATTCGTGTGATGGGTTTTATACCTGCGTTTTGGGTGTCACACATTTGTAAGGCCATCTCCATCTTCTGGAACCTCTGAAGCCATGTTTCTCTTTGTTCTGCATTGGCATCGCTCCTGTCACTCACTGATTCCAGGTCAGTACTGGCCACTGACCCACCCCAGATCTCGCCCTGGAAGGATCATGTTTAAAAACATCCATCAAAAGGGTTTTTTTTTTTTAATTTTTATTTCAGAAAGCTGCTGACAGTATAAAATGATAATATGCTGGGTAGTTTGACAGACCTCAACACTTTGCTGTTTTTCTTCTTGTACAGCTTTCTGTATGAACTGCATCAAGTCTTGATAGTGCACCTGCAAAGCAACAAGGTGAGTAAAATGCATGTAACATGATAGAACATAAAAATCACTTTACATAAAAATGACAAACTTTTATGAAAATAATTCCTATAGAAGTCAATATATGCATAAAAGCACTTTAACTATAATTTGAAATAGTATAAATTGATCTTTTAATGTTTACATTTTATTTTGAAAATCAAAAATTTCTCAGAAATTGAACTGAACCACATAAAAACTTTACGTCACGTTTCATATATATCTATATCTATATCTATATCTATCTATCTATCTATCTATCTATCTATCTATATCTATATCTATATATATATAGATATGATATATATATATCTATATATATCTATATATATATATATATATATATATATATATATTTTTACAAAATGGAAAACCCGGTAAATCCCAGAAAAACATAAACAAGTCATCATTTTTTTTTTACTTTATATTCAAAATTTACATTTTGTTTATAATAGTTTATTATAAATAATAGTTTATAATAAATTGTTTTTACAAAATATTTTTTACAACATTTTTACGTTTCATCTCAAAATCTAAAGAGAAAAGAAAAATATTATTTTGCAGGAATACATTTAAATCTATTTTCAGTACAAATATGCTTTAATTGTCATAAGGTCACGTTTATGTTCTGTTCTGGTTTAGATTTTCCTGTGTTTCTGTTCTACCTTCTTTGACCTAGCTTCCCTTAGTTCCCCATATTAGTTCATTCTGTTCACCTGTGTTGATTAATCATCTCGTTTGCTCCTTTGTTTCCCTGTCTTTATAAGCCTTCAGTTTCTGTCTGTTCTTGGTCCTGGATTAAAGTTTTGAAATGGGAGATGTGTGTTGATGCCATTTAGCTCTCCTGGGGCCTGTTTCAGAAAGGAGGTTAAGTGAGAACTCTGAGTATGTTTACCCTGAAGTGAGGGTTTTCCATTTCAGAATGGGAGGTTTGTTAAACGCTAGAAAGTAGGTCAAGCCCGTTTCTGAAAGAGAGGTAACTTAAACTCAGAGTCAGTTACCGTGGTAAATTAAGTGCGTTTTACTTAAGTAAAATTATCTACCAGTGTGGTAGTAAAAATAATCTTAATGCAAATGGAAACCAGATTATTCGGAGTGTGTGGGTGCAAATTTACAGTAGCTCCACCCTCCAATGTCACACAAGGTTAAATACGACAGGTCTGTATAGCGGTATCAGTAGTGTAGGCAGTAACATGTTGGGTGCGGAGAACTAGCTTGTGATGTGATTGACCAGGTTCAAATTCGGCTTTTGCCGAGCTTAATCTTCTCACTTTCCCCATCACATATCACATTAGAATTTTTCAATAAAAATGAAGAAAATGTTCTAAAAGTGGAAGTAAAGTGCCTAATGAGTATTTAATAATGATAAAAATGAGAATAATTTACACTGTTATTATTGCATCCAGTTAATGTACAACAATACTGCGGTGCAAATAATATGTATCTGCCAGTATAAAGTTACACTTATTGTAAAGAACTGCTACTTTTACATGGTAAATAGAATATATCATGATTTTCACTAAGTGTAAATACCATCTAGAGCTATTTGCACTTATATCGTTAAGAAAGTATGTAAATTCCACTTAGTGCAAATAGCCACTGCCCTATTTTTCTTACCCTATTGGCAGATCATTTGTCAAATAAGAAAAAAGCACTTCAATTATTATTATTTTATTTTTTTGCCAGTGAGATACCATGAAAATGAATAGCCTGTTAGTTCAATAACCTACCGTTCTGCCAGTTTTCACCTGTGATATTATAACAGTGATAAGAATTAAACTTGTATTAAGTCTGAAGTATGCAGATGGCTTTTTGGCGGGAGCTGTTGCCATGGTGAATCATAATTTCAGAGCTCCATTGATCATGGCTTTTCATAGTCGTTGTGCACGTGCTAAACTCAGTCAACCTAGTCAGAGTTGACTGAACTTACACAATTCAGCTGTTCTGAACCCGAAAACTCAGTTTCCCATCTCAGAGTAAGTCAACTCAGAGTTCAAGTTTCAACTCGGAGTCGGTTGAACCTCCTTATTGAAACGGGCCCCTGTTCTTTATGTTGAAGTTGGAATTAAAGACCATAAACGTTTACTCCTTTTTTATGCGCTTTCTACAGCCACGCCCCATACAACTAATGTCTCTATGACAAACAAACAAACATGTTAATAATGTAGTGTAATATGAAACTTGTATATGAAATGAGAACAATTAATTCAGCATTCAAGTTAAGATTTCTGATTTAATCATTGGGTTTCATTTTTGCTGAATGCATATGCAACCGAAATTGAATAATGACTCAAATAATATTATTTGCTGTGATTCCCAGAGGTTCTGCTTGATAAGTGATCTCCAGTACCTTCTCTGGGTCAGTGGTGTTACTGAAGGATTGGAACATACAGGCCAATGTAGTGAGCTTCAGAGGGAGCTGCAGTCTGAGGAAGAGACATGTGAGTTCTGACTGATGGATGGTTCCTGATCGGGACGGATCGAGTGATGTCACTTCCTCCTCGATGATCTGGAATGTTTGTGGTTCCAGATCCTGCAGTTCCTCTGAGACGGACGAGAGGAGGCAGAACTCTGGACTGAATTTAATTGGCTCCTCTGTCTGGACATGTTGAGTAAAATTTGGTTTTAGAGATTTTATTTTTAATTTAGCATACACTATCAAAAGTTTGTGGTCAGTACATTTTTTTTTAAAATAAATTAATAATTATTCCAGAAAAAATGGCAGTAAAGACATTTATAATGTCAAATTAATAATAATTTATTTTATAGAATATTTATTATTTCTACTCATCAAACAATTCTATAAAAGGTATCACAGCTTCCGCAAAAATATGGAGCAGCACAACTGTTTTCAACATTGACAATAATAAGAAATGTTTCTTGAGCGGCAAATCAGTATATTAGAATGGTTTCTGAAGGATCATGTGACACTGAAGACTGGAGTAATTATGCTGAAAATTCAGCTTTGCATCATAGCAATAAATGACATTTTAACAACATATTCATAGAAAACTAAAATTTAAATGGTAGGAATATTTCACAATATTACAATTTTTTACTGTATACTTAAGCAAATATATGCAACCTTGATGAGACTTCTTTTAAAAACATGAACAATTTCTGACCTCAAACTTTTGGACAGTAGTGTTTGTTCGATTTGATTAAAGACAGCATGCACATTATGTCTTACCTGTGCCTCCGTAATATGAGGATTTTGCATGAGTTGTTTTGTGTAACTCATGTTGATTGTGGACTTCAGATGTATGTAGGATCGTGATCGATCTCCACATGGTGCCGTCACACACCGTCTGTCAGGAACCTGGATCATTACCAAACCATTAGCATCCAGCTATCTTCTGCACGAGCTTCAGATTATATAGCACATTTTTTCCTTCTAGTAAACAATGGGAAGTGGATTTCAGAACCCTGGACAGAGCTGGTATTTTGATTGGTAAGTACCAGGTTTCAGTTCCGCGGACAGTGCAACCATTTGACCTCTTAAGTCATCTGAAAACTGGTCAGTGACGATCACACAGTGGTAAACAATGGTTAAGTCTTTCAAAATTACTGAGTTTGTCAGTTGAATATTGCATTTAACGGTCAGTGTAGTTTTTGATGTAGTTGATTTTTTTTTATTACCTGTCTGAGGGCATCTAAAAGGTTTTCTGTGTGCTCAACTGGTCTCAGATGCTCCAGGTCATGAGAAGGTGATTTTCTGCTTGAATCTCCATCTGTGACTCTGTTAGGTGGACTGTGTCTGTGCTCCGAGCAGTTTGTTACCTTAAGATGATCTGTAGGACTATATATAATATTAAATGTATTTGTATATTTTTATTATTGATAATATTAAATGTGTAATGGTAAATATCATAACAATGTTAAATGGCATTTTATTTATTTTATATATATATATATATATATATATATATATATATATATATATATATATATATATATATATATCCTGCACCATTTGTGCTGTGGACAATAACAAATATATAAATAAATAACAATTAAAATATTTTTTAGCAATATTTATATTTAGCCTGAGCTGTAAATTTAAGTATAATAAATGTTTACAAGTTTATTATTATTATATAATCTGCCAATATGTTAATTATAACAATTCTAAATTAAAAATAAATATATTATACATAATTAAAAAATATAAAACCTTTTAATACATTTAATTATTTTGTTTATTTTTATTATTCTTTGTTTTGTACCTTTTTTTCCCATTAGTAAAATGCTTAATTTGTTTCCCACCAACAATCTTCAGCACCAGCTGTGGCATGAATGTCTTCCCTGTGGTTTTCCATCCATCCATGATGTGTGAATGTTGTATGGGAGGTTATTAGTGATTGGTGATATTGAGTGATTTATCAAATACTCATATATAATGTATATATATTTTTTTGTTTTGTATATGTATAATATAACTTCGTGCTTAAAATTGTCTGAATGTCACTGCATTACATGACAAGATGTCAAACCTAATAACTGACTTCACTTTCCTGAGGCAATTTGACTTTAAAGACTGTAAATCTATCAAATGCTTTAATGCTGCCAGTCTGGTTGGTGTTTGAATGCTGAAAAGAAGGGAAAGAAAACATTTACTTACCCACTATCACTTAATCTCTGCTTTTTGCGTCTTTCAGGTCTATAAAACAGCTCTCTTAAACAGAGTGCCCTTGTCCTGAGCTGATATGTGTCTGAGATACAAGCATGGGTGAGGTTAGGAGCAGCAATATCCACAAATAAGAGCACAGCCTGTTCTCTCTATGGTTCTCTGGACTCCAGGGGTATAGTCTCAACTGTGCCATGGTTACCCGAGCAGCCCAACCTCTCTGCCACAGCCACTTCCAGTACATACACAGATAAGAGTGATTTATTACAGTCCGCTTCTAAAAGAAAGTCATTCTACCTGACTACACAATGATAAGGTAAGTAAATTGTTTTAAAAGCCTAAAAATGGTCTTCTAGCTTACTGAATAGCAATGGGAAATGGCATTTTATATTATTATTGTTTAAATTTTCTTTTTTTTATTTTTAATTATTTTATTTTATTTTTTATTTTATTTTTTTTTTTTATTGTTATTTTTATTGTGTATATATTATATTTTATTTTATTTTTTTATTTTTTACTATAAGATTTATATTTTGAATAAGCTTATTTTATTGTATTTTATTTTATTTTTTACTGGACTTCACAATGATAGGTTAAGTAAATGGGCTTTTAAAGTTCAAAGATAGGTATTAAGTCAGACAATTGGCATTTTATTTTATTTTTTAATAAGTAAATATTTAACATACTTTTAAAATATTAATTCATTTAGGCCTTTATGCCTCAGTTGTTTAGGTTGTCAGTGATATGAAGCGCCACCTCTAGGGGCCGACCTAACACAGGAAATAGACATTTCATTCCCAATCTTTCAAGTGAGCACTGCCAGTACTTTCAGGTCAAGATGACATTAAAAATCAACAGCACATTGCTCATACTTGAAGATTTATTTATTGTTCTTCAGTTTCACGGCAGATGAAGTCTTCCAGCCAGTGTGCCCATCATGCTGATCTTGATCTGTACTCTCAGGGTGTAATTATTTTATCCATCAGGATTAATGACTAGTCTGTAGTTTATTTGATGGCAGTAAAGGTGCTAATAGAATCAGTTTTCATTTTAGCACAATTCTTGATAAGCTACAGGGAGATACAGACAAGCAGAATTGGGTTAATTACCCGTGGAGGACCTCAAACCGGTTAATCCACTGTCTTGGATTGAAACGTGAGCACAGAATGTGCTTCTGATTGGACTTGCAGTGGTCAAATGAAAGGCCAGCACATGGTGGAAGAAGAACACAAGTCTAATAAGCGCTGCGGTTCCCAATTTTGTTTGATTTGTGCAAATTAAGGCGTGAAAGTGGCTCTTAATGGACGCGGAAATAGCCGGTTTTGGGGAGCATCAGTAGTCGTGGCACATCCCAGTGTTTCTGCCTTTCTAAACGGCTTAACACGGTTGAAGTGTGAAAGTCAGACGGCTAATTCTGATCTTAATGATCAAAATGCGATCCAGCCGACGGAAGCTCGGACTCCCTCCACGAGGCAGATTGCACAGCCCCAAAACCTCAAAGAAGCATAAAATCACAGAGCTAACACACAGAGTTCACTCCAACTTCAGAGGCAGGCAAAGACTGAAAGATGAAAGAGAGAGAGAGTTGGTTAGAGATCTGGGATGGCAACTGAAAGACTGCAGGGTCAAACCTCACAAGAGGTGACTGAGGAGCTCCACTGAGGCTCTAATCTTAGGGTAAGATTCTAATGAATGTGTAAACATTTGATTGGAATTCTGACATAATTAGGAATCAGTCCTGATGGGATCAGATAAATCCTCTTAGAATTAAATAAAATGCAACTGGATAAGCTGAAATTACTACAGGATTTTTCTAGTGAATGATTTTTATCAGAGACCTGCTTGGTTGTATTTGAATAATGTACTTTTGTCATATTGAAATGCTCTTAGAAAATTCACAGTCCTTCTGGATTGCTTTTCAAAATATGATAATAAAAAAATAAATACAAAAGGCTTCCAATTTCTGATTAAATATAGTGGAAGTGGTGTCAGGATTGCTATTGCTTATTGCGCACGACACCCTAGAATGTTGTTGTGAGATTTGCACAGGTCAGAGTTTGTGTAAGTTCTTTTCTGAACAGATATTGTCATTTTTATAAACTGCTTGCCCAATGCATGCTTAAGTTGCAGAAAATAATTGACATGAGACTCAGGAGGACAAAGAGAAATATTTTCTCTGAATTTCATGAAACTGTTTAGATAAAAGGAAGTCTCTTATGCAATTTGTCACTCTTTTTTTTTCATCTAATAAAATTAGTTTGTTCACGAATTCCACTAATCCAGCATTTTTTTCCCCCTAGGACATCCATAAAATTAATTAATAAAGTTATTTCATATTTATTTATTTATTTATTGTTCTGCAACAGGATTTATAAAACCAACCTATAATGTACAGAAAACTACATTATAAATACATATTAATAAAATAAGTGTATTATTTTGTTTGAAATGTTATTTAATTTTCTGGATTTTAATGTTAATATTTAGGTATAAGGAAGCATCTTGTGTTTTCTCAAGTCTTACATTATTGCAGCAATTTTTTTTCATTCTAGGAGATCCATAAGATAAATTTTTGAATATATATTATTTAATGTAAAATATTTATTTATTTATTTATCGGCAGGATTTATATAAAACTGTACTATAAATAAATATTAATAAAATAAATATGTTATACAAAATAGATTTCATTTTAATTGAATTGAATTTCATTTTGTCTTGCAACAGCATTTACTTGCAGCATATGTGACCCAGGACCACATAGGATAAGACCACTTAGGACAGGACAGTAATTGGCTGAGATACAACTATTTGAAAATCTGGAATCTGAGGATGCAAAAAAAGAAAAAAAAAAAAAAAAAATCCAATATTGAGAAAATTACTTTTAAAGTTGTCCAAAAGAAATTCTTAGCAATGCATGTTACTAAGCAAAATTTAAGTTTTGATATTTTTATGGTAGGAAATTAACAAAATATCTTCATGGAACATGATCTTTACTTAATATCATAATGATTTTTGGCATAAAAGAAAAATAAATAATTTTGACCCATACAATGTATTGTTTGCTATTGCTACAAATATACCCCGTGCTACTTATGACTGGTTTTGTGGTCCAGGGTCACATATATAAAACCACATTAATAATAATTAATAAAATAAATAGATTATTTTATAAAGAACATTTATTTTATTTATTATTTTTAATTAATATGTATTTATCTTACAACAGGGTTTATAAAACTGTCTTTTCTGGTGATAAAAGACCAAAACTTGATTTAATCTTGGCTTAGAATTAACATGATTTGAGCATTAACTTGAGTTTGCACCAGAGACCTGTGAACATTCCATGAAGATTTCTAGTTTTTAGTTGCTCTGAATAAGTGCATCTCCTAAATGCCTTGAATGTAAATGTTACTCCAAAAGAACTGTCTTTTATTATTACTGTAAGTCACTGTAGATAAAAGTGTCAAAGAATTGACTAATTAATCATTAGGGTGAGTCCGTTTGAACATGTGCATCTGAGTGTAAGAATAAGTTGATGGAGGTCGTGACAGGGGCGGCGTGAGAGACTGAAGTGTGTGTGTGTGTGTGCTAGAAAGAGAGTGATGTATAAGAGGAAGGTGCTGTGGAGACTGACAAGGTGATGAATCACCACTTTCATCCTTTTTATTTCATCCGACGACATCCCATTATTGTCCAAACCCTCGCACACTTACACATACACCGTATCAGGATGGCGTTTCTGTAGAGAGCAGCCATTTAAACATTTGTGTGTGTGTTTGTGTGTGTGTCTTTGTGCTGTACAATGGGACATACAATGTCTTTAAAACATGGAGTAAGAAAGGGAACCGAATTAGATGTGGTTTCCTGATATTTTTTTCATAGTACGATGCGATTCAGCGTGTTTTCATGTAAGTGAAAGGCATTTGTTCACAACATTAATCATGTAAGTGTGTTTGCTATCTCGCAGACAGACTGATAGGGCTGAAATGAAGATGAATGAAAGCCACAAGGTTCATGGGTGTTGCATTTAAACATTTATCTCAGGACGGTTTATTTAAATAGTCATTTTTGTTTAATTTTTACTCTCTCATTATCATAAGTACTTCCGTTCATGCTTGTAAGCCTTTACAAATGCAAAGTCATCCTGGTTTCAGTTGTGTTGAATGATAAATCTTTGGAGATTGTTTAATATGTTTGATATGTTTAACGGTGTCCTGATAAGGTTGGTTGAGCATTAGCGAGGATGGGATTTCTCTGTGGTTTGACAGTTTCCTGGGCTGTAATCTCATATCAACATTTCATGTCTTCTCATTTCAAAAGCAGACACAAGCTGCTCTGTCTTACATAAGACTTTAATGTTTATTTAGCTGTGAGGACGACCGGTGTTCATTATTCAAAACATTTATGATTACAGCCTCATTTGTGGAGTTGGTTTTTGTGAGAGATCTTGTCATGAGTATAATTCTACCTTTCTGATGTCCAAACAAACTCATAACCTTTAACCAACTAAAATAGAAGTTCTGACTTTATAACATGCAATTGCGACTTTATATCTCATAATTCTGACTTTATAATAAGCAATTGACCCTTAGTTACTGTTGCTACATCCGACAAGCCATGGTGCTGTCACTCCAGACATCATGCTCTCATGCAGTGCAAAATACATTGTGTAAAGAGGACATGACAATGCACCGACAGACAAGACAGAGCAGGTTAGTTTTGGTATGAAACAAAGCCTCAGGTTTCAAATTTTGTCATTTTTAAAATTTATTCACACTATTTTTCAAGTTCACGTCTGCCGACATTAATCTACTGTCCAGTACCATGTTGACGCCAATAGCCTCGTGGTTAGTGCATCAACATATAGCGCAACTGTGCTCATGGAGACACTAGTTCGATTCCCGTCTCAAGGTCCTTTTCCGATCCCGCTCCACTGTCTCCCCCCAGTCCTTTCCTGTCGACTCTCTACTGTCCTATATGAATAAAAATGCATAAAAATAACTTTATAAAAGAAAGAATCCAGTACAATTTTGATGCACGGTATGTAGTGAACCAGTGTTTGTTACACTGTGTATTTTAGCATAACTGGAGCTCTGTATTGACCAGCATCAGCATCTATGATCAGAACTCAGATCTGTTTTGTAATCGCTCATTATATTTTCACATGGATAATGATTGATTCTGGATGGTTGTGTTTCCCGTCATCTCTATCAGTGTGATGTATTCAACGCAGCAGCTTTCGCCTGCCATAATCTCCTTGTTTTTGTCACTCTTGTTGAAGAGTTCTGTCGTGGCGATCTGCGAGACGGTCTCTAATTGATCAGCTTGACAATTAAACACAGAACAAGGCCAGTCTCTCTGTTTGTCTCTCTTTCTCTGTGTGTCTGTCTTTGTATGTCTGGCAGCAGCCACTCTGAATCAGGTTATCCTCTGACAGATAATGGATGTAGCCAGTATCTAAGCATGCTCCCCAAAGCCAGCTCAATCCTTCCTACAAGATAAAGCTGACAAATTACGCAACACGAAAAAAACTTGCAGGAGGAGAGCCAGAGAAAGGGGCGAGGATGTAAAGAAAGAGAGGACACAGGTGAGAGAACAAATGTGCTTAGAGATTAATTGATAATTTGGTGTGCGATTCTCTCGTCGTTAACCTTTAGCGCAGCGCAAATGACGCGTCACTCCATTTAAACAATGGGGTTGTCCGCCGCGGCCGATTGTGTATCTGCTGTCAGGAGGAGCATTGATCAAGAGCTCCACATCAGTCTAAATGTGCAGGAGTCTCTCAGCACTCCGTTCATTCATCACACGAGCCTCCTCCTGCTTGCGTCCATCTTTATTAATGTCCTCTATGAATGTCAGCACCTCCCTCTTAAGTACGGCCAAGGGAGAGCGTCGCACATCCTTCATACTTCCTCAAGGTCTTCAGGAGTTTTAAGGAAACTGACAGTCTGGCGCTGAAAGTTTTCCAAAGGGCATTTAAAGGCACAGTTCACCCATAAAAAAATAGTTCACACAAAAATTATTATTGTTTGATTAATTATTCAAGTTAATTTGTTTTCAAAAATGTAAGACCTTCTTCATCTTCGGAACACAAATTAAGATTTTTTTGATGAAATCCAAGAGCTTTCTGACCAAAATAGAGATTTTGGTTTCTTTTTAATCCGGACAATCTGCTCTAAATAATGGTTATTTTCCATGATCTGATCATGTTGTATAAAGTTACAAGTAAAATGGTGACATCAATATATTATTTTCATATGGGTCTGGGGGTGACAAAAATTCTTGTACAAAAACTCGCTTCAGTTTATTCAAAGTCCCATACAATTATGCTTGTTTTATTCTACTCAGTGAGACCTTTCAAATGACATATAACACATGACTATCTGAGCTGTATGATATTTTTGACATATTAGAGTACATGGCACAAAAAACATTTTGTAAATAGATTTTTTTTTTGTCATTTATCAGCAAATGACTCAGCATTACTTTGGAGTTAATCAAAGTGGCTACATGCATTGTAAAGCTCAGACTCTGAGCTTTCAAATTATATCCATTTTTTGTTAATCAAGACAGTGGTTTGAAAAATATGATTAGTAAAATTCATATTTCGCAGTACACTTCGGTTTAGAGGGACTGCTCAGCCTTAGTTAAGAGTTGATCAAAATAATTAGATTCATTAAAAACTGAGATCCTAAGCTTTAAAATAATATGTATTTTTTTTTTATTCCATTCAGGGGTTACTTAGTAATTTGATTTTTACATTTTTCATGCAGGTGGTGTCCCGCCGGTGGGACAGCTTGGGTTTAAAGGGTTAAAAAGTTTGCCATAATTAAAGTTGGTATGTAATTTTATAGAACTGTGATTGCAAGCATTTCTCAATTACAGTGTGGTTTGTTAGCTCCACAGCTCAGCAGAGAAGTTAGATTAGTATTATAATATGGGCTGCCTCCAAAATGATTGGTTGTGATCTTCCCACTATTGATGAGATTTATGACTCACATTTGCAGAAAATCCTGAAAGATCCCTCACTTCTAGCCATATACCTCTTCAGGCAGACATTTTCTGAACAGAACTCATTGTAGGATTGTTCATGCTCTTAATTCCTCTGGTATTTATCCATCTGTATTTCACTCCCTGTAACTGATAGCACATACATGTATATATGGATTTATGTATGTGTTCTTTTTAGCTCACCAAGTAAAATTCTGAACAACTAGGTTGTTATGGCATTAAATAAATAAAGGTGCATGGAAACATTAAGATATGGATATAATTTCCAAAATGTGCATACAAATGGAATGATTACTTTCATTTAGAGGTCATTATTAGTACAGTATAACCTTAGATGAAAATACAGTGATGTTCCATTTCTATTTTGTACACATTTCTGTGGAAGTGATGATTTTGTTCTCTTGAGCACACTGAGCACACAATGCAAATTGTTTTATATTTTTAATTCTGTTTTTATTTTATATTTTATTGTACATTGATTTCATTCAGTTTTACATTTTATTTGACATTTGGTCTATTATATATATATATATATATATATATATATATATATATATATTGGTTATGTGTGTGTGTGTGTGTGTGTGTGTGTATATATATATATATATATATATATATATATATATATCTTTATATATATATATATATATATACACATAGATCAATTTTTAAAATTTGAATAGAAACATAGCTGGTGAAAAAATGTGTTTTAATGGTATTTTTTTTTACCATTTTTAGAGCCTGATCACTATATATTGTCATTGTATGGAAAATAGATATGTAAACATTCCTCTGATTTTCTCCTCTTGCTTTCCACAAAAGAAAGTCATACGGGTTGGAACGATATGAGGGTGAGTAAATGATGAAATAAGTTTCATTTTGGAGTAAATAATCCCTTTAATGTCACCTTGGAAGGTTTTCTTCACTTTTCGTTTGAGATTTTAGCCCCCCATTATGTCTTTACAGAAAAAAACATGCTGACCTGATTCAAAAATTACCTGAAAATTAAAGGTTTTTTTCTTTTTTTGTCATTCAGTAGAGGATTGTTGCTGGAAATATCTGGAGCAGGTCCGTTGTGACATAATTATTCAAGGAGCATTTTGTCTAACCTTCACAAACGGCGGCCATTCATCCATTCAGAGCCTCGCGTTCGGGTGGGAAATGTAGCAGGACCAGGGTTCAGTGTGGGACCTCATGAGGCAATGAAGCAATAAGTTTCCATCTTTCTGAAGGTCACCTGACCTACATGTGCTGCAGGAAGTTGGACACATTTTTTTATTGCCAGTTGGTACAGATTTATCAGTGTCACTCCATAAAATGTGAGTAAATGCACATTTGAATGAATCAAATGAATCAAAACAGGCCCTGTTTACTTACTAATACATGTTCCAGGTGTTTTTGTTCGTCCTTTATCAGTACATGTTATTCTAAACAAAAATCTGACTTATTTTATCTCTGAATGATGTTTCTTGACAATGAGTCATTGTACATCCCGTGCCAGTGACGTGTCATGCTCTGAACATTTTACGTCATTGCTGAGATATTTTAGTTGTTCTAGAAATGGCAATAAATAATATAGGAGAGCACTCACATGGGTCCTGGTGATGCGGCTGACCTAGAAAGACAGTAAAAACACAGGAGGAAAATAGACAAAGGGTTACTCAGTCAGTTCAGCTGCTTTATCTTCAGCCCATCACCATGTGCTCAAAAACCCTGTGGTGTTCAAAGTCACCTAAAACCTGTTGGAAACAGTTCCCTGAGTTGAACCAGTACATAAATATTCACAATAACCATATACAAGCTGAGTCTTCCACCCACTTAGACTGGCTGATTGGCAGGTAAAGTGACTAATGCTGTATTCAAGTCCTTTGGAAATCACAATTACAACATGATGTGCGTTCAAATGATTTTTGCTAAAGTGAAATGTTTTTGCCCGATAATATACTTCTGGAGGCATTTTAGTACTAATGCATCATAATGAAGAGCAAAGGATGTGCATTTGGTGAGTAATCAATGTTTTTTGTCATTCTTGTTCTCACAGAGAATGATGGGAAATGTAGTTTGATTGCATTAGTCTGTCTACTCATGTATCAGCTAAATGACTAGTTTTCTGGCTAGCCCTATAGCAGTTGTTAATAAACAGTACTCTAAATGTGTACAAAACTGTAGCAGTAAGATCTATTTTTAAAAGAATTTTATTCAGCAAGGACACAATAAACTGATCATAAGTGACAGTAAAGGTATGTATAATATTTCTATTTCACAAAAGATTTCTATTTCAACTGTGAATTGTTTTCAAAATGTATAATAATAAAAATGTTTCTTGAACATCAAATCAGCATGTTTGTATGATTTCTGAAGGATGTTGTGACACTGAAGACTGGAGTAATGATGCTGAAAATTCAGCTTTGCATCACAGGAATAAATTACATTTTAAAATCTATTCAATTAGAAACCAGTTATTTTAAATGGCAGTAATATTTTTAGTGATTTAAAAAAAAAAAAAAAAACAGATAAATCCCCAGCATACCACAACTGTATTTGATTCAATTCTTTACACAAGTTTTTCTTTTAAAAACATTTACATTGCTTAATAAGTATGTTTTAATTAAAACAGTTATGAATTTAAATGAACTCTCTTTAGGTCTGCCATCTGAGCTGACACTATATTTGATATAATTCAAAGGTAAAAATTAAGTTTGATATTGAGCTGAATGAAACTTGAATGAAACCCCTTTTTTTCTGTGAAATTTTGAAGAGTAAATGTTCGGTTTTCAAAGAGCTGTGGCTCACGGATGATTGCCTCCCCACCTCTATGTCATTTCATGACAGTGTGTGAATCCGCCGCTGATAAGGAAGCTTTACTGACAGAGAGACTGACGGTCTGTCATGGGCTCATTGCACATTGGAAAAAGCCTGTCGCTTGATCGGGTTTAACTCGCTACTAAAAGGGGTCAGCGCTAGATTTACCCCAGGTGCTCATGCGTTTCTTTAAATGCTAACCAATGCAAATGGCCTCACTGTTATCTCTCAATTATGCCAAATTATTTTAATCCAACAATACTTTAAATCCGTAATGTGTGCTGGGAATGACGGATGCCAGCTGTTCTTCAAACTCGGACAATGCCTGTTTGAGCTGAAGCATTGATGGCTTCTCTTTGCAATAGTGCTCCAGCTCACCCAGGGGACGAGGACGGATAATGGAAGTTCAGAGCCGAAAAGCTTGAGGGTTTGCTGGGAATGCCACTTGCCTTTTCCCTCTGGATCCACCTGAAGAGAACCTGACGGATTCATTCAAACGGCACAGAAAGGCATAAAAAGAAACTGGAAATGTTTGCTTGAAATGCAAAGTTTTGATATGATTGAAATATGTCACATGATTTAGTGTTTCTGCATTCAGCAAGTTAAACAAAAGCTAGTCTTGGATGTGTACACATCTTCTTTTTTTTTTTTTCTCTCAATTAGTAGTACTTAATTCATGTCTGCAGTTGGTACAATACATAGTACATTGACTCAAGTCAACAGTAAAGTCTATTACAGTTGAAATAGTGTCTTAAAGACTTAGAACTCTATATTGCAGCGCAAATAAATTCTAGCAATCAATAAACATTTACTTGTACAGTTGGTTACATGTATAACATACTGAATGTTTTGGTCACTTCTATGCTGACTTTGGCTGGTCATCATGGGTACACTGCTAACCATCCAGTGTAACCAACTAACAGACCAGCAATGCTCCTTTAAAACCAGTTTTGGATTTTAAAACTCATGTTCCTCATAAAACTCATAAGACTCAAGAAGGCTTGGTACTTTTATGGTTCTTTTTTCATCATCTGCTTTATTTTTCAGATATTTTTCAATTTTCTACCTTTGTGTTCCACAATAGAAAGAAAATCCTGCAGGTTTGGAATGAGTTTACATCGACTTCAACCTGATGGTGAGTAAATGGAAACAGAATTTTCATTTTTGGGTGAAGTGAACTAATTTGTTTTATCACATCTGTTTATCATTTATTCTTCTACTAAACTGTTTAAGCAGCGTTAAATGCCCGTTCACACCAAGAATGATCACTATGAAGATATAACTATAACGATAACTGCATTAACATCCATTCACACCAAAGCACAATAATATCTGTTTCTAAGCACACTGAAGTTTTGTTGTATTTTATCATTGCTTTAAATGCTTGAGCTCTTTAAAATCTAGAGTCAGGTGAATTCTGTTCATAATCCTATTCTTATATATTAAGATCAATTAACCTTTTAAAACTTTATATTTATTGTTCTTGGTGTGAATGAGCCTTTACTATTTCTCATACTTAAAGTTAGTGATTTGATCAAATCTCAACACCCTTAATAAACTCTGGCATATAATTTGAATGAAATATTTCTTAATTAATGTGTCTTGTTCAGGTCAGGTCCTCTGTTACTTTAGTAAGCGATGGCAGATGCAAAACAAGTGCAACAAATCCCATAGACTTAACGATGGAGGAAGGACCCAAGCTATATTTAGTCGAGCCAAATTGTCTAACAAAACAAACAAAAATGCACTTAATGCACCTTTAATGACAAATGTGTACATATGCATATGTATTTTATGGAAAATAGGGGAACATGCAAATAAAAATCCACCCAAATCATTCATTAGGCTCATATCTAGGTCAGCTCTCTGGGCATGAAGCCCCTGCTCTCATTGTGCTTGAAAAGAAACTTGCAGGACGTGTATGACAAAACTCAGACACAATGTATGATTTTGAAGGGACACTGTTCTCATAATTCTAGAAATTTGCATAGGGGACATAATGCATGAATAATTTAAGATGTGTACATCTAGCTCACTCATGAGTGACTGATTTGGAACGTTCCACCGGCAGCAATTCTGTTAATGTCCGTCAGTTTGCTCACTTAACAAAACAAATGGTAAATGCTATATGCTAAAACATGATTCCAGTAGTTTTTCCATTAGCAAATGAATGAAATGTATTGCATGTGTATTCAGTGAACATTTAATCTGCATGTCCGTCTATGCTTTTTTTTTCGCAGAGATTATTAGAATGCATTTTGGGATTGCTGCCTTCAAACATTGGACAAAACAAGAAGGGAGGATAATATAGTTTACCTGTGATGCCATAAATACTATCTAGGTAGGTTTTTTTTATACAGTTATATAGTCCGTCATTTTCAGCGGTGCTGGTTTCGGAGGTAAAATTCCTATTTGTTTTTCAATACTGATTTAAAAAGTGTCTTCGTTAAAGCATAATAAGCCATGAACCAACCCAACCAGCTACAAGGTGAATCACAACATTACAAACTGACAAGACAAAGGTATAAGACTGTTTACATAATGGTTTTAGCGAGGGAAAGATCTACAATCCCATGAAACATTGCAATTCCAAAGAACAACAATCGAAAAATAAAACTGTTAATTGTTTTTGGTCTAATTATTTCTTAGAAGTTGTTGGTTGTGTCTATAGAAACGATATACTGTTAGGTTTATTGCACTATATATATATATATATATATATATATATATATTATATATCTATATATATATATATATATAATATATATATATATATATATATATATATATATATACACACACACAAATATTTAAGTATTTGACAGCGTAAGGAGACTGACTCATATACTATATGTCATTTGCAGTGCTTATTGGAGTGGGCGGAGCTAAAGATTGCATGCTTTGCGCATTGCGACTCTCTTATTGGTGGAATTTTCTGTTTGGCATCATGGGTAATGTAGATTTCACCACAGATTCTGATATTAAGCATTATTATATTAACATATTGAATTAATGTGAACAAATGGGTTCGAGTAAAACATACAATCAAGCTCATAACTAATAAAGGATTTATCAGCTTCCTTAAAAATAAAAATCAGTTTCCTTCTGGAGAAAATGACAACAGAAGCCTCGCACATTCAAGTTACAAGTGTTAAAGGGATAATTCACCCAAAAATGAAAATGACCCTATGATTTACTAAGCTATCCTAGGTGTAGATGACTTTCTTATTTCAGAAGGATAGCATTGGATTTATATTAAAAAATGTCCTGGCTCTTCCAAACTTTATAATGGCAGTGAATGGGGGTTGAGATTTTGAAGCCCAAAAAAGTGCATCTATCCATCATAAAAAGTGCTCCACATGGCTCCAAGCAGCTAATAAAGGCCTTCTGAAGCAAAGCGATGCATTTGTGTAAGAATAATAGGTATATTTAAAACTGTAATCTCTAGCTTCTGCTAACTGTTTTACACATGTTCACGAGAGAGTGTTCCAACGGATGATGTAGGATGGAAGACGTAGGCTAACTTAAGCTCTGGTTAGAAGTCAGGAATTAGAAGTACAAAATGAAGATTTGCAGAGAGAAATGGATTTTTATATAAGTCAAGAGGAGACTGGTTTTCCTTTGCTGTAAACAAAAACTTGGCTTACGCTGAAAATGCCACTCTCTTGTAAATGCACGCAACTCTGATTTATTAACTCTGACTGTGTTCATCTGAAAGAAGAAAGTCATATACACCTAGGATGGATTGAGTGAGAGTAAATCATGGAGTAATTTTCATTCTTGTGTGAACTATCCCTTTAAAAACAAGGTGGCTATAGTAGGCTAGGTGTATATTGCATTTGATCTTTTATTATCACCGTCTTAGTACATTAGGCATGTTTTTAAGAACATTTTTCACGTTAAGTACTGTAGAACTTCCCACTGTTTTTGTGATTGAAATACTGTAGCGAGTGCAGTTTGTTCTCAAATCTTTGCTTTTCTTCTTGAGAGGTGACCTAAATATCTGTGGCTTGATATAGATGGAAATTCGACAGGCTTGTTCTCCAATTCTATAGATGTTTTGCCCTCCAGGTGGTATAATGTGACTAAAAACTTGAACTAAGGTTCAGTGCACAAAAATTTACATATGTACACATTCTGTTACTTAAGCAGCTAGTCAGAGTAGTTTGGTAGTATGCTGTTCTGAACTTGTATGCACTCATTCTTGTTTGCTTTGAAGTGCATACTTGTTTGAGTAAGTGAATGTACTGTATATTTCAGTGTCTGTGTGTGGATGTGTTTAGGTGTGTGTCTGCTGTAATAAAGGTTAATAAGGACGTCTTTTTGCTGCCACACAGACAGAGCTGTCAGTCCGGCGCAGAACGCGACTCCAACAGGTCTCCGCCACATGCCGCGGTAGAATATTTTAGAATATTAATTGCATACTTGGTATGCTGTTGTCATATGGCTTTTATTAGTATTCTATCAAGCCAATGAGGCGTGAGACCACCAGATGTAGCTCAAATGTCTCTCACTGGGGGAGTTCCACTATGTGTCGAGTATGTAGTGTCAGATCAGCGCTCCACGTCTCCTGTTCATACTGTAAGTGAGATGATGAACACGGATGGGTTTATAAATGCTGTGGACAAACAGTGAGTCAATGACTCAGCTTAATAACTCAAGGTCACAGATTCGAGCAATCAGAGATGCTGGTTAAAAACTCCTCATGACACTTCACATGTTCAGCAATGTGAAATAAGTCAACATGAAACACCTTTTAGAAGATAGATAGATAGATACTGTAGATAGATAGATGATAGATAGATAGATAGATAGATAGATAGATAGATAGATAGATAGATAGATAGATAGACGATAGATAGACTGATAGATAGATAGATAGATAGATAGATAGATAGATAGATAGATAGATAGATAGATAGATAGATAGATAGATAGATAGATAGATAGATACATTATAGTTTATATATAATGTATCTATCTATATATATATATATATATATATATATATATATATATATATATATACACTGTACTGATGATCGAGACAGAAAGAGAAACATCTTAGAGGGGCTACGGTGACTTATGACACTGAACACGCGCAATAAATCAAGACGACAGAGACTGTGTGTGTGTGAGAAACAGAAGTGGTGTGAGAGATTGTGTGTGTGTTTCTGCTCTCCTCTCGTCTTAGGCAGCTGAGGTCAGTGCTCTTGACCTGCTTAAATGCCACAGTTACTGAGCGCTTTATCTGCACCACGCAAATGATCAGCCCCTCATCTGTATTCAGCAGCCCATCTCTCTCACACACACACACACACACACACACACACACACACACACACACACACACACACACACACACACACACACACACACACACACACACACACACACACACACACACACACACACACATACACACACTCAGTTTACCACATAACCACTCAAGCACAGCAATAGCATTATCTCATGCTATCACTCGCAGTCTTTTGCACCGGGAAAACTTGATATGCAGGTCCAACAAATATGAAGTAGATGTGACCTGTTCGTCCTGTTGATACAAATGCTTAAGATGACTTAACTCATTTGTACGATGAGAGAAAACTATATATATATATATATATATTAGTGCTGTCAAACGATTAATTGCATCCAAAATAAAAGTTTTTGTTTGCATATTATATGTGTGTACTGTGTATATTTATTATGTGTATATATAAATACACACACATGTATGTATATATTTCAGACAAATATGTTATGTTTATATATTAAATATATTTAGAATATAAATATATGAATATAAATATAGTTATGTAAATACATGTTAATTCAAAATATATACTGTATGTATGTGTATATACATAATAAATATACACAGAACACACACATATATTATGCAAACAAAACCTTTTTGTATGGGATTAATTGTTTGACAGCATTAAAAAAAAAAAAAAAAAAATATATATATATATATATATATATATATATATATATATATATATATATATATATATATATATATATATATATATATAGGCTATATATATATGATATAGTGTAGTAGTGTAGTATATTTAAATATAATAACATATTTTTAACAAATTTATAACCTTTTTTATATTTAAAAAAGCTAAATTTACTATCATTTCAATATATTTATATATGATATAGAATTTTTTTATTATTTAATTAGTAATTGAAATATAGTATAGGGCATTTGATTAAATTTATCTAAATTATTTTAAAACTATTAAAATTATTTAATAATTTAAATGATTAAATGTATTACTTTATAATAATACTATTATATTCAAATGTATTATATTTAAATGTGTATATATATATATATATATATATATATATATATGTATATATATATATAAATAACAATTATATCCTCACCAGGTGTGACATGATGAGAAGTCATATGTCTGTCCACACTAAAAGTGACACGTTTTTTTTTTTAAAGTCGGCTTTTATGTGATGAAAGTCGAGTGGAAGTCAACTAGTTACTGATGACTTCATTAATGAACAAAAGCCAGGAGCTGTAAAAAAAAAACCCTTGTGCACAGCTGTGGCATATGACACAGTGCTGCCCACATGGTTACTGCTCCTATAACAGCTCATTTTTATGAGTTCTTTTGTCTTTGGGTCGTTATATTTCTCACAGATTTCTGCTCATTCTAAATCAGATAACGTTACAGATAAAGTAGCACAGTAAAGATTACATTCATATGACTGCATTAGTGAGAGCGATTGCGTGTGTGAATTAATTCTACCTGGCAGCGTCTCTCTACTAGTAGTGAAGCAGTGGGATTTAGTTATTAAGAAGTAAATTATAGAACTCTTCAGTTTATAAGCTATTTTATTGAGAAATCACAGAACAGTGTTGACCATACATTTCCGCACTGAATGATTCTGTGCGCGCGCGATCTGCGCGTGATGTACGAGCTACTGTCTGTAGCCTATGTGTGTGTGTTAAAGTGCAGCAGCGCGTTAATTTAGAACAGCGATTAACTTACCTGTACAATAAGCTGTTTTAAACGTGCTTTCTCCTGTTCAACTTCGAGCATCCAGTAACATAATCACACATGACTTGTGGAGTACTTTCGGAGTATGTATTTATTTGTAATTTTAACTATTTGGAAACGGAGCATAAATGTGGAAGTCCTTCAAAGATTTGTTATCCTGTTGCGCCCTCTATAGGACCAGCGACTAGTCAACGTCAAGCTTAAAGCGTCAAGGAAGAGCATTGAAGTCGACTAGTTGACTACTCGTTTTTTTTTTGTAGTACACAAGTATGTTGATTTTTCTAAGATTTTAATCAATTGTTCTTTCTCTAAACTGCTTATTTTTTGCTTCTTGGGAAACAGTAAATTATTTTGTTGCCATACAAAAAATTTGCATGTTGACTCCTGTAAGATAAAGTCAGATGGCCTTCATTGTTGTTATGTGCAATAATTGGGTTATATTTAAGCTGGATATGCACTCTCAATCCCCGAAGCAGTCGGATCACTAGAGATTTGTGGTTTGTTGTAAATGAAAACCAGTTTTACGGTAAGACACTGAAACGCAGCCATGATTTTGAGTTCAGGTACAGTATGTTTTCCACTGCATCAAACTCTGTTTCTTCAAAAGATCAGAAAAAGCAAAGTTCCTCACAATCTAACCTATAAAAATAAAATGATATGGTATTCTGGTATCTTGTATACCACTAATTTATGCACTAATTCCAGTTACAGAACAAACAAGTTTCAGCCGTAAAGTGCATTAAATGTATGATGTCTATGTATAGCTTTCTTCATGTTCATGTTATTTTGTGTAACCATAAATCATGTTTATTTTTAGCTTGTTAACTGTTAAATTCTGTCATCATTATTATTTCAATATTTATATTTCCTTGAGGACACAACTTGGCTTGTTAATCACTGCATTTAAATCATTTAAAGGAACAGTTCACACATAAATGGGAATTCTGTCTTAATTGACTCTTTTTGACTATTTATTTTCAGGTGAAATTCTGAATCTTCCTCTCTAATGAAACTTGCTTCTTCACAAATTTTCTATTTCTCTACCACAGAAGCAGCACATGGGGTTCTGATGACATGAGGGTGAGTAAATGATGATAGAATTGTCATATTTGGGTACATTACCTATTTAGGTAACTGCACACTGGATTATTACCCGCATGTGCTCCCAAACCAGCTGCTTTAATAACACAAACGTCATTTTACATTTAGCAGGAGGAGCATTATAAAGAGTGCATTTGCGTGTGTGTGTGTGTGTGTGTGTGTAAAATTGCATGTGATTTAAATGCATTGACTGGAATCCCTGTGCATGTGTTTGTGTAATATGATCAAGCAGTTGCAATTGAGGAGAGAGCCATTTCATTCTACCGTGTTTGGGTTGTGTAATTATTACTTCCTTTAGGTAGCATGTGCCTGATGGACTGATAACGAGGGTCATTGTAACTCACCAGTCAAATTACACAACAACTATCAATCAAAATGCAGAAAGAGGGCATGGGATTTACCAGGTTCTCACTTTCACTGTCGTTCTCTCAATTTGGCCGTCCACGCTCCTGATCTCTCCAGAGAGATGTGAGTTTCTGTGTGTGTGTTTGTGTCTTCTCATTTCAGAGAGAAGCCCAGCATTACTGTGAGGTGTCTGACCCTAATGTCGTGAATATTCATGAGCGTATACAATCTGTCAGCCGGTGGCCCGTCATTGTGTCATCTTTATCAGCTTGTGTGTCATTTCTCTGGCACTGGTTTGGAGAGGCCTGATTTGTAATTATGTTGTTCGATGCCATGAGGCTTCAGCTATGAGATGCATAAGCATGGATCCCGGGCACAAGGACAAAGTAAGAACTAGATGGAGACAATTCACCACTTTAGTTAAAACCTTTTATTTATTTTTTTTTTTTTTTGGTTAGATTGGTGAATTTGTAAAAATGTTGAACAAGAAGTTATTGCATACATTTTAAGGGGTCATATATCAAGCTGAATTTTGCTTGATCTTTAGAAAGAAAAGAGCAGTTTTTGAGACTTTTTGGTGTAATATATTATACGCTATAAACTATAAACTATAAACTATTTACTAATATAAGTTAACCTCAGGGGAAAAATAATGACCCCTTAATGATAGATAGATAGATAGATAGATAGATAGATAGATAGATAGATAGATAGATAGATAGATAGATAGATAGATAGATAGATAGATAGATAGATAGGTAGGTAGGTAGGTAGGTAGGTAGACAGACAGACAGGTAGGTAGATGGATTAGATAGATAGATAGATAGATAGATAGATAGATAGATAGATAGATAGATAGATAGATAGATAGATAGATAGATAGATAGATAGATAGATAGGTAGGTAGGTAGGTAGGTAGGTAGACAGACAGACAGGTAGGTAGATGGATAGATAGATAGATAGATAGATAGATAGATAGATAGATAGATAGATAGATAGATAGATAGATAGATAGATAGATAGATAGATAGATAGATAGATATAATTAATTTTGTAATCATATTTTACTTAAAAATATAAAAAAATTATATAATTTGTATTATGTATAGGATATATAATTCTATTATTATTATTATATATAGGATATAATTTATTATTTTTTAAGTTAAAATATGATTAAAAAATTAATTATATCTATCTAAATATAATAAAAGTAAATAAAATAAATAAATATAATAAAATTAAATTAAAATATAATATTTAAATATAATAAAATGATTTAGAATATTTATATTATTTATAATATTTTAATTAATATTTAAATAATTCAATTTACTATTAAATGTATATAAATGTATTTATGTATGATATAATGCATATATATATATATATATATATATATATGTATATATATATATATATATATATATATATATATATATATATAATTTAGTTTATTATTTTTTATGTAAAATATAAAAAAAGATTATATCTATCTAAATATAATAAAATCTAAATAAAATAAATAAATATGATAAAATAAAATCTAAATTTAGTAAAATCCAAATATAATATTTTAATATAATAAAATTATTAGAATATATTTATATTTAGAATTTTTAAATTAAATTAAATTATCTTAAATTATATAATTATATAAATGTGTATAAATGTATTTATGTATGATATAAGGCATTTTAAATATATATATAAATATATATATATATATATATTTAAATAACTTTTCAATATTTCTTTATAATATTCAAATTAAATGTACTATTATATTTAAATGTAGTACATTTAATTAAATACTACATTTTATTACAATTACTAATTACTATATTATTATTATTATTATTATTATTATTATTATTATTATTATTATTATTATTATTATTATTATTACACAAATATATTTAAATTGAAATTAAATATAGTACATTTAATTATCAATTAAATGTCACCAGTAAAAGGGACAGAGAGAGACTCGGAAAAGGAGAGATTTATCAAATATTTCAATCTCTGTGTATCCTATCTTTTTTCTTGCTGACCATACAAACATGGTACACACATACACAAGCACTGTCTGTCCATATCTTCAGACATAGACAAACTGCCGCTGTACCCGAAACAAATTGGGCCAGGTTAAAGAGAATACGTTTGTGAGAGCGTATAGAGAGGTCGTTCTGCTCCGTGTCCCTGCAGTATTGCTGACAGTCACTTTACTTCAGCCAGCACATATTTCACATCTCTTCAGCAACTCAGCAAGGATTCCACGTTCAGAGCTCATTACCTCTCCTGACAATTAATTAATAACAGTGGTCTGTGGCTGGGCTCCGTCCGTGGGTATCACGCTCACGCAGTTCTGCTCGTGTGCTCTACGTGGGACCGGGGTTCAGGTCATTGATGTGTTTGTGGTTTGAAGGCCAGATTTGCTATGAATCCCAGAACTGGGGTACAGCACTGTGATAGTAATGACGGCTAAACAAAATGAATACACACTTGATTCATTCAAGAAGAATCTGAGCAATTTGCACAAACTTGTCCAAATGAACTCAAGACTCTTCCACAGGATTTATTTTATTTTATTTTATTATTTAAATGTAATTTCATTAAATATTTTATATTTAAGATTTTGAAAAAGTTTGTCATTTTAGTTTTAATTAATTATTTTTAACTTAAGTTTTAAGATTTAAGTTTATGATTATATTTAAATTTTATTTTATTTGACTTTGAATCTATAATGTGGTTCACTTGCTATATGCATTTTGAATTTCATGTAATTCCAAATATTTTTGCCCGTTTCCATTACCATGCATGCAAAGATAATTACATAAGGAATTTTATAATTAATAAAACATTCTAATTTAAACTCAAAGACATTTTTGTGGTGTTTTGAGTGGTTGACAGGGTGTTTCTCTGTGGTTATGATGGTGTTTCTAGTGGCTACCAGGGCATTGCTATGAGGTTGATAAGGTGTTCAGACAGGTTTCTAGAGACTTTCTATGTGATTCCTATGCTAGGGTGTTTTGAGTGGATACTGGGACATTTTTGTGGTGTTTTGAGTGGTTGCCAGGATGTTGCTATGTGGTTATTATGGTGTTCTGTCTGGTTGCAAGGCTGTTGTTATGTGGTTGCTAGGGTTACAAAATTCTGTCCACGTTATGGTTCACCTAAAGACATCTGAGTTTCTATGCTTTAAAAAGGACTCAAGTTTAAATACACAATTTGTAAAAACTGTTTGAGAAGGTTTGTACCAGTTCTCAAGTTACAGTAAGAGAAAATAGAATTTTTATAAGAGATTGTGACACAATATTTCCCGCCGCTTTTGTCTTCAGACTGTGGCAAATGTGTTTGCGGATGTTTGCTAATGTGATTATGCACTTATCAAATAAAACGGTGGATTCCTTACAAGCAGGAGCCGTTTAAATCACACACGGCGTTGTTGTTGCGGCGTGTTTTAATGATGGAAGTAGGCCACAGACTGTGGGAGGGG